>NC_071264.1:18656007-18666007 GCF_023375685.1 Ictalurus furcatus
CAGGTCACTGATGAAGCAGTTTGGTGACCATTCCCATGACTAGCACTGATAATGCTAGTCTGATTGTGGAAAGTTTTTAGAAACGCTTACGAGGCTAAATGTTGTCAACCTGCGCATGACTTTGAAAATGAGATACTGGAAGCACTTTTACATGTCTGTAAGTTCGAGGACTGGGACCTTTCACGTGCCTCCCGACCTGCAAGTTCGAGTTCAAGTAGCTTTATTGTCATTTCAACCATACACAGCTGGTAGAGCACACAGTGAAATGAATCAATATTCCTCCAGGACCATGGTTCACCATAAAACAAGACACTAACCATATGAGATGACACAGAACTAAATATGATCTACACATTTTGAATGAATCTTTATGAGTCTTTATTGATCACATATACACAGCACAGTGAAATTCTTTTCTTTGCATACCACAGCATGTCAGGAAGTTGGGGTCAGAGCGCATTTTAGTTATCAAACACTGTCTGATAATGAGTGGACGTGCACTCCTAAACGTGCACGTGCACACACACGCATGCACTCAGACGCGCACACACACACCTTATGCTCTGAATGCAAGCCTTAGTTTAAATTCACTGATATGGTAGCAGACCAAAAAGATTTATTAAAAGCATGAACATTTGAATAATTATTAGTGACATTAGGCTATATTTAACTGACAGGACATGGGCTGAATGGCGATGCATGGTGGCCCATTAGGAGTTAGTTTATAACACTGAAATGCGTTAGCATCGTTAATAAATAACTGGCTATCGCAAACATTACATGGAGCATAACGTTAGCTGGTTTCACGGCCACAATGCCAGCTGCCTCAAACAAACATAATATAGGACCGTCTTTCAGGTGCTTCGCCAAATTCCAGGTGTTTCCTCGCTTTGTTTGAAATGAACGATAGCATCGGTTGCACACCGGCAACCGATACTAGCTTTACTCTCAACGAGTCGGGGCAGAGCTAAACTTGTTAAGCTAAGCTAAACTTCTGTAGTTTTTCCCATGTGCTTGTAGGCGTTCGTCTTCTTCTTCACCACTTGTGGACTGACTAAAACACTTGCGCGTATTTGCTGCCCCCATCAGGTCCGGAAGAATCGCAACCTCGCTACTTTTGTTACAATCGGTACCAACGGAATTGCAGAAAAACAAGTACCGTCACGTTTTAAGAATGTTGGTACTGACTTGGTACCAAAGTATCAGTTCTCGTGACATCCCTAGTACAGTAGCAGCAAAAATGCAATAGAGTCAATGCAGGAATGTGCAATATTGGGAGTGGGATGGTGTTCAGTTCAATGTGTGTGTGTGTGTGTGTGTGTGTGTGTGTGTGTGTGTGTGTGTGTGTGTATGTGTGTCAGTCCAGTCTCTGAGTATTGAGGAGTATGATGGCTTGGGGGAAGAAGCTGTTACAGAGTCTGGCCATGAGGGCCCGACTGCTTTGGTTCCTTTTTCCAGACGGCACCCTCTTAGTGCTCCGGGACGTGCAGATTTACAAATTAAACACTGTATACCTTTCTATCATAGCCAGCATTAGCGTTTTCAGCTATTTGTGCTACAATAGCTCGTCTGTGGCATCAGACCAGACGGGTTAGCCTTTTCTCTCCACGTACATCATTGAGCCTTGAGCCCCCATGACCCTGTCACTAGTTCATTGGTTGTCCTTCCTTGGAACACTTTTGGTAGGTACTAACCACTGCATACCATGAACAACACACAAGACCTGCTGTTTAAGAAATGCTCTGACCCAGTCGTCTAGCAATCACAATTTGGCCCTTGTCAAAGTCGCTCAGATCCTTACGCTTGCCCAGCTATCCTACTTCCAACACATCAACTTCAAGAACTGACTGTTCACTTGCTGCCTAATATATCCCATCCTTTGACAGTTGCCACTGTAATGAGATAATCAATGTTATTCACTTCACCCGTCAGTGGTTTAATGTTATGGTTGAGCAGTTGAAAAGCCATAAGAAAAGGTATGAACACTAACCCCACCCCTAAACCCCACCCCTAAAAACTTGCCCCTAAACCTAACCTTAACCACTGCAAGATTTTATGTGTTGTGATCATGTTGAAAAAAAAGTTGTGTACATTTAGTTTCCACTTTTCAAAAATTTTCACTTGTAATTGAGTATGTGTAAAGGTGTATGTTCACAAATCAAAATCTCTAAAAGCTGCTCTTGTATTGGAGCCAGTTGAAAGAACGCCGGCGAGTCCTTTCCACCCGGCTCGGATCGCAGAGTAAAGATCCTAATTATTGCCCCTTTCATTTGCATAATTACCCTGTTTTCTTTCCTTGTCGTATAGAGATGGTAAATTGTAGTGGACTGGCTGCAAGTCAGTGAAAGTCAGCCGTAATGATAAATCTGTCCTCAGCCTGGCTGGAGCCTGAAAAGGATTTTTTCTTTTCCAAAAAAAAAAAAAAAAACCCAGCCAACTGTGTGCAGAAATGAGAGTTTTTGCCCCTAAATCATATGGAATTACAGTGTTGGTGCCTGTGTGCACAAAAAGCCCAGAGGAAGCAGCTCTGTCTGTTTTTTTTTTTTTTATTAAACCAACCAAGCAATTTAATTCTTTTGTTCACGAGAGTTCTACTTCATTGATTAACAAAAGCAGGGATATAATTTTTTTTCAGCCGTTCTGAAAAGCCTGAAATGTCAAGCCTTTTAAAGCAGATTATTCCGGCTGTGTGCGGTGAATGCAGCCCGAGTAACCTTTTGTCTACAATTAAATATTCCGGCATAAATATAAAAGAAAATCAGAGATGGGGGAAGATTGACTCAGGAGAGATTGGAGAGGTAGATCCTCACACTGATAGTGCAAACAGCTCGCTTCTAATTAAATATGCCACTGAGTCTCTAAGCATTCGCTTTCTGCCGCAGAGAGAGGAAACAGCGTAAGAATGTGAGGCAGAACGATATCTACACCATCTCTCTGGCCATGGGCTTCCTCTGGGCATCTAAAGGTATTTCGGGGATATTTTTTGCTTTGTTTTGTTTGGGATTGGATAATTATTTGTTTTTAATATCAAAGGCTGTGGTCTTCTGGGATGCTGGCTGGAATGAACAAAGTTTCGAGCTTGTTTACGATGCAGATTTGATAATTAAGGTTCACAATGTGGCACTCAGGAGCTTTTATTTCTCATTATAATCAGGATGCCGGGTGACACCGGGACACATTTAAAGATCCTCGTGTGCTTCTTCACCTGCTACTTTAGACAGAAATGTCGGCTTTGTAGGTGTAACGTCACTGAACACAGTGTCAAAGGGTTAACAAGAGACGGTGATGGATGCTTTTTTTTCTCAGACGTGAAACCTAAAAGAGTTCAAAGTCAGATCTAAGACTGTGCGTGTTATAGTTGTATTAAGTGTATTATGTACTATGTATAATACACTATGTATGTGCACTATGCAATATATATTCTGACATTTTCACACAATTTTATCTCTTGTGAGCATGTGTGTGAGAAAGTTTGCAGTAATGGGATACTGAGCTGAAGTTTGAACCTTTTGCTCTTCTTTCTTTCTTTCTTTCTTTCTTTCTTTCTTTCTACACTAGTATATACACCTTTAACAGTGTAAGGTTAGGCTTGTTTAATAATATTTAAGCATCAAAATGTGGCACTTATAAAACAGAGAGGTTATTATTTTTTTTTTATTTCTGATGGTGAAAAGATCCTTGTATGCTTCTTCACCTGCTACTTTATACACAAGTGTTGGGTTTATACGTGTAACATGATTGCTCACAATGTCAAAGGATTAATGAGAAATGGTGATGGCTTTTTTCCCCTTAGACATAACACCTTTCTTTCTTTCTTTTGTGCTACATACATGTGTTACATTTCTGACACCGAGTGATGTCGGGAAGCATATAAAGATCCTAGTGTGCTTTTTCACCTGACACTTTTGAGACTTATAAAAGAGTTCAGCATCAGATCTATGTGTTGTATGTATTATGTGTTAAATACTGGCATTTTCACACATACTCATATTCCATCAGCACTTATTAGTGCTTGAAAGTTTGCAGTAATGTGATACCAAGCTGAAGCTTTAACTTTTTGCTCTTCTTCCTTTCTATACGAGTATGCACACATTTAACAGTGTGTGCCAAATATACTAATACAGCTTAAAAAAGTTCTGATCTTGTTTACAATGAAGCTGAAGCTTTACAAGATGACATTTATAAAACAGAGGTTTAATTTCTGATGATCATAAGGACGCATGGTGACATTAGGGCTCGTTTGAAGGCATTATTTCTTCACCTGCTACTTTTAACTGGCTGTAAATGCACTGAATTATATTTGAATGATGGTTATATCTTTGCATGTGGGCTTAGGTAACAGATTGTTACTTAGCATTACAATGAGTTGCGTTTTTGCTCTGTTGGAATTAGACTCATTTTAATTATAACTTTATTTCAGGCAACAATTACTTTACATGCATTGAAAGGAGGATATAAAATGTTAGAAATACTTTCACTAGTTTGTATAATGCCTTTGTGTTATAACCATGTTATAAACATTTTTGCTGCTGTTAAATTCCATCTCTGAGACACTGCACTTGCATAGATGCCAGTGGTTAAATTCTAAAATAATAATAATAATAATAATAATAATAATAATAATAATAATAATAATACTTTTTAACTCAAGAACAAACGTTAGCTTAACTATTAAGAGTTTTTTTATGCAAATGTTTAATGGCTTTGGAAACGTCCTTATAGCCATTTCACAAAGCCAATTTAACAACAACAACAACAACAACAGCAACAACCATCTCTCTGCAGAAAAGAAAAAAATTACACAACCCCCACATTAGCAGTAAGTTAGCTAACCAGCTAGCAGCTTATGACTAATTAAGTGATATCACATAACAGACAGATTGCCAAGCATATGGAAAATAGGGATGGCAGTTTAAACATTGCATGTTTCCCCCCCATTTAAACTGCAAGGACAGTGTCTCCTCACAGCCCTACCTCAAATCAGGCTTTAGTAAAAGCATGACAGAGTGACCTGGACCTGTTGCAAGGGAATAACATGAAGCATGATCAAGTGAAAAACCATCACTACACTGATCAGGCACTTACTAAGAATGAAGGAATGAATGTTGTAAATGCATCACGCAGTGTTGCAACTTCATGCTAATGAACGCTGTCTTTTTGTCTTACGAGCTTCATATCTGACTGCTCACTGACGCCCACATGTAAGTAAAAATATCCATCTTGCATGTCTTTTAGCCTCAACCAGCTTTTTGGTAAAAAAACAAAAACAAAAAACCTAAACAAAAACAAAAATACAAGCGCTAATAATGTGACGTATTCCTACCTGTACCTGTATCTGTTCAGAACACATTATCTTTTCATCCAGTTACATTCCTAATGTACGGAACTGCAAGGTGTGCTATTCGTTTTTGAATCGCTATGTCATAATTTTGGCATAGTATCTCATTATTTTGATGTAATATTTTGTTATTTTGACTTAGAAAGTAAAAAATAATGATAATGCATTAAATAATGAGCTATTATATCACAATAAAACATTAGTCAGTCATAATAATATGTTTCTAAGTCCTAATAAGGAATGACGTAGTTCTAATAATGAGATAATATCTTGGAATAATGAGTTAGGAAGTTATAATGAGTTACTAAGTCAAAATAATGAGTTAGTAAGTAATGATAATGAGTAGGGAATAATAATGAGTTACTAATAAGTTGTGATAATGATATAATGTTGTGCAATAACAAGTCAAAATAACATTAATATATTGAAATGAGTTACTAAGTTGTAATAATGAGTTATTAAGTCCTAATAATGAGATATCTTGAAATAATGACTTGGTAGATTATAATAACGAGTTAGTAAGTCATAATAATGAGTTTCTAAGTCATAATAATGAGACAATGTCTTGGAATATTCAGTTCGTATATCATAATAACAAGTTACTAAGTATAAAAACAAACAAATAAACAAGCTACTAAACTAAAATGATGTGTTACTAAGCCAATGTAATGTTAGTAAGTCATAATACCAATTTAGTAAGTTGTAATAATTAGATAATTTCTTGAAATAATGAGTTAATAAGTCAAAATAACAAGATAATATATTAAAATGAGTTATGAAGTTGTAAAAACGGGTTACTAAGTCATAATAATGAGATATCTGGAAATAATGTGTTAATAAGTGTCAGTAAGTCCTACTGCCAAGGTTACTAAATCTTAATAATGATTTACTAAGTCATAATAGTGAGATAATATCTTTAAATAATGAGTTAGTAAGTCATAATAATGAGTTAGTAGGTTGTAATAATGAGATAATTTCTTGAAATAATGATTTACTAAGTCAAAATAACAAGATAATATGTTAAAAAGAGTTATGAAATGGTAATAATGCGCTACTAAGTCATAATTATCAGATGTCTGGAAATAATGTGTTACTAAGGTATAATAACAAATTAAAAAGTCCTACTAACAAGGTTACTAAATCTTAATAAAGATTTAAGTCATAATTGCAAGATAATATATTTAAATAATGTGTTAGTAAGTCATAATATGATTTATTAAATCATAATAACGAGTTACTCATAATAATCAGATAATCATGAAATGATGAAATACAAAGTCAAAATAATGAATTAATAATTTGTAATAACGGGTTCCTAAGTTGTAATCTTGAAATAATACTTTAATAATTCTTTAGTAATTTGTAATAATAATACAAATTTGTCATAATAATGGGATAATATATTGAAATAATGAGTTACTAAGACAAAACATATTATAGAAATATTATGTCAAAATATTGAGATACTAAGTCAAAATAACAACAAAATAACAAGCACTTCAAAAACATAAACTATAAACTATAAAAATCTATAAATCTTTAGTTTATTTTTCTTCCAAGTGGCCCCTTATTAACAACAATAATGAGCCTGGTTTAGACACACTGAGGAAAAACACAGTTTTAATAATCATATAAATTTTGGCATTATGATGACATTTATTTCCACATGTGATGATGATAAGGATTCTCTCTGTGCTGAGAGTGTGTGGTGAGCCAACAAGGTTCCTCTGAGTGGATATTTTTACTCATGTCATGCTGTAATTATCTTATCATGTGGTTTTATTCACTTCGCTGAATAACTCGATTCAGGCGTCTAAACCATAAGCTACACTGTACTGTATTAAAAACTGTCTATAAAATCTATAAGATGCATGTATAAGATAAATATCTAAGCACAGCTTAAAGTTTCTATCTATATGAGTTTGTCTAATGTCAAGATGATTATGATTTGTCTTATGGAGCATTTAACACTTAAAACATTTAACACTATATGAAATAGGCAATAAACATGTGCTGATATTACATTTTCATATATTTTGCACCTTTTAACCTAATTTACAATAACATTACTAGATATTTTATTAAATCTAATAAAATATGGAATAAAGTAACCTTTATTGTCATTACAAAGATAGAAACTGGATTATTTTCCTACTACAGCATGGTCTGAAGTGTTGTATTGCTCTTATACCGCAGCAATTTGTCAACAATTGCAAATTTTTATTTAGTAATGAACTTTTTATCCATTTATAGCTACATGTTATGGGACATTGGTTAGTTCTCAGTTATGTTATGACAGCTATAAACACTTGTTCCTTCACCGGACTCTCTTTTTTCTCTCTTTTGAAGTTAATAAGACAAAAACAAACAAACAAACAAACCAAAAATGCAGCTTGTCATATTATGGAGAAACTGAAGATACCCTGCAGTTATGAAAACTGAAAACGGTGACACTGGAGACTCCTTCCATAAATATTAAGTAAATGTCTTCTTAGAGAAAACCTCACCATATTAATGATTATGCACATTTTGTAATTTGTTTATGTGGCGTGTCTACTGTACAAGTTCCTGTGAACGTGCTGTTGCTATAAAAACGGTAACTTATTAGACTGTGCATATTAATATAAACCGAAACAACTGTCAGAGAATTCAACAGTATTGTGGAATAAATTAGTTTAGATAAAAATAGACACAAAAACATCACATTAACATTTTAACACAGCATTTTCTGTTTTCTGTTTTTTTTTTCTTTCTGTTTTACAGTTTTCTGTGGAAATGTCACAAAAAGTGAAATGTGTGTAAAAACACATTTGCTGCAATCATGAGGGGGTCTAAAAGACAATTGTTTACATTGAAAGACACCCCAGACTGCATCCCTGCAGAATTTCATGAGTTTTGTTTCATACCTAACAAGTCTGATACTAATTTGTTTACTTTTTTAATCATCGGAGTTTAAGGAGGTAATGCTGCTCTTGTAATTATGCTGTAATACAATATACAATATGTAACTAGATTTGATCATAGAGACAGTTCTGTTAGAATTACAGGCCTGTGTTCCAATGTGACACTGGCTCAAATTATTCCAAAATAAGGATCTGGCTATATGCATGATTATGTGAGTAATCTCTGGGTAGGAGGGGCATATTTTCTCTCCCCTATCAATAACAGTGACACTACACTCTTAAAAATAAAGTTTCTTCAATGGTTCTTTACAGCACAATAGATTCTATAAAGAATCTTCTTGTCATGAACCATTTTACATTGTATAAGCTTCTTGACTTGAGCTATATGGGTCTTTTGAGATTAAAGAAGTTCTTTATAGGTTCTTCGGAGCAGTGTATTAGTTCTTCAAGGTCTCATCCCTTAACAGGTTATAGTGAACCTTACAAAATTCTTTGTGGGACTAGAAAAGGTTCTCCTGGCTTCACTCTTAAGAACCTTACTTTGGTTCCTTAAACTAAGAGTTTTTTTTTTTTGAGAACCTATGATGACATGGTTCCTTGTGGCACTGCTGTGAAGAACCATTTCTAGGTTCTTTAAAGCACCAGTAAACAGATGGTTCTCTAAAGAGCTTGAGAGTAAAAGGTTCTTTTTGCAACTTAAAATGGTTCTCCTATGGTATCAGGCTAAAAAACTCTTTTTGGTTCTAATTGGAACTAGGCTTGCTGCGATAGTCGGTGTTCCCGGTGCTACACGGTGTTGGGGCCGTACACCGTGGCACCGTCCCAACTGTCATTTTGCTTTTTTTTATAGTAATAAAAATAATTTAGTTCAGTTAGAGAATGGATGCTACAGTTAAAAACTGAATGTGTCTGCTCAATTCAGCATGAACTGAATAAGTCAGAGTCGCAGCACAGATCAGATTTAATTTATTATAGTGAGAGCGAGGCGAGCTGACTGACAAGACCGATGGTGAAAGATTTGGTTTCAAAAGTTCTATGTTTAATATAAGCTAATTTGTCATTGTACTGTTTTGTTGTTGTTGTGTTTTTCTTTAAAGAGCACCTATTATGGTTTTGAAATACATACAATAGATTTACATGCATCAAAGGTCAAAAAACACTTTAATGTGCTCATAATATAAATTGTAGCATTAACTTTTCCCCCCCAGTGTCACAAACGACTCATTCAATGATCAGTTCTGAAGAATTCATTCTAAACTCCTCTTTTCAGAGAGCATACTGTGCTCTGATTGGTCAGATGTCATCTGGTCAGATGGCCATGAGGTTTTGTACAGAAAATTATTTCAAATTCATCAGAATTTTCATTAATTCATTTATTCATTCAACTTTAGTAAGCAATCTATCCTGGTCACGGTCGCAGTGGATCACTGGTCATGAGGTGGTAATATACTGTTGGGTCACCACACACAGTCACAGTCACCCCTAGGGGCAAGTTATTGAAGTCAGTTCACCTATCCAGCTGTCCCTGGAGCTGTGAGAAGGGAATGCTGAATTCTAATGATGCACCAAATTTTTCAGTGATTTTCAGTATAGTTCCTAAATAGTATGCTTTAATATGAATAAGTGAATATTAATTTAGGCGATAGTTTAAGGGGTTAAGTTTAAGGACAAAACAAATAAAACCCAGTCACATCAATTTCATCTGAAAGTCTCATTTAAGACAGCTGTAGCCGACATATTAAATCTACAAATTTCATTA
>NC_071264.1:18671007-18681007 GCF_023375685.1 Ictalurus furcatus
CTGCCGATTACAGCCTGCTGAGCTGAGGCATGTAGGCCATTGATGACAGCTTCCTCCTTCTTCCCCCTGCTTCCAACTACTTACCCCTGCTTCCTCCTTCTTCCCCCTGCTTCCAACTACTTACCCCTGCTTCCTCCTTCTTCCACCTGCTTCTAACTACTTACCCCTGCTTCCTCCTTCTTCCCCCTGCTTCCAACTACTTACCCCTGCTCTTCCCTGCTTCCTCCTTCTTCCCCCTGCTTCCAACTACATACCCCTGCTCTTCCCTGCTTCCTCCTTCTTCCCCCTGCTTCCAACTACTTACCCCTGCTTCCTCCTTCTTCCCCCTGCTTCCAACTCCAACTACTTACCCCTGCTCTTCCCTGCTTCCTCCTTCTTCCCCCTGCTTCCAACTACTTACCATTGCTCTTCCCTGCTTCCTCCAGCTTCCCCCTTATTTCCGCCTGCTTATTCCTGCTTCCGCTTGTTTCCCCCTGCTTGCATTGCTTCCTCCTACTTCCCCCAGGTTCCTCACGCTTCCCTCCTGTTTCCTCCTGCTTTCCCCTGCTCCCTCCTGCTTTTCCCAGCTTCCTCCTACTTCCCCCTGCTTCCTCCTACTTCTCCCTGCTTCCTCCTGCTTTTTCCTACTTCCCCCTGCTTCCCCATGCTTCCACCTGCTTACGTCTGCTTCCCCCCACTTCCTCCCTCTAATGAAGGTCAGTGCTAATACTTTAGCAAGCATGGCAGCTTGCTTAGTCTGCTTAGTCATTCCATATTATCATTTAGTATGCTAATTCACTTGAAGTGCTATTTTGTCCTTGTGAGTAAATTATATATATATATATATATATATATATATATATATATATATATATATATATATATATATATATAACACATGACATGAGATGTGATAAAGTATGAAATAAATAAAACTGAAAATATGGAATATGTTGATGAGACCAAAACTTCCAAAGCTCTTCATTTTACAGAAATTATTCATATGCTGACATATTTTGCTTATTACACTTATATTTCTGCCAGCTCATAAATTTTTTTTTGGTTTACATTAAAAATATTTTATCAATACTCAATTTAACGTTTTCTTTATTAATATTTATTTAATTATTTATAAAAGCAGATTTGTTTTTATGTTTGGCCTAATTCTCTTAAGGAATTTATAAAACTATATAAATATATATGTAGTGTATGCATACAAATAAAATTGTAAATTTCCTTATATTTCTCAATTAGAATTAGAAGTGTAGTTTAAGACGTTCACTTGACATCTGTAAGCTCTATATCCGGTGACCCAAAGTGTCCTGAAATGATTGGTGGTGATTTTCATGGTCGATGGCTGACACCTGAGCTATTACACTTAAATAAAGGCAAATTTAAAGCAGGCTGTAAGACTAATAGCTCAGGAAGAGCACTTAAATTAGAATCTTTTAAACATCTACTTCACTTAAACCCAGAATTAAGAAAGATTTATAGGCAATCCAGTCCTACAGATCAGAGTGTATTTAGTGTTTGCTCCTGGAGAGCTATAATTAAATGTATTAAAGAGCTTTATGTGTAAATAAAGAGTTTAAAAGTGATGCAGATGCATAATTAAAGCTTTAAGCTGCTAGTTTAATACCTGATATATGATATATGGCAGGTATTTGCCTCAAATTGCCCATTTTCAAATACAG
This sequence comes from Ictalurus furcatus, assembly GCF_023375685.1. NCBI lineage: Eukaryota > Metazoa > Chordata > Actinopteri > Siluriformes > Ictaluridae > Ictalurus > Ictalurus furcatus. The sequence continues at coordinate 18,672,681 of NC_071264.1, forward strand.
CACATGACATTATCACAATATTAACTTAACACAAACATGTATTTCTGGTTTAATGGTTATACTTTAATGTATTACGTTATAATTAAAGTAATACTTTAATTGGTGTTACATGACCATAGAGACAACACAAATTTAATTTACGCACTGGAATAAACATTGGCTCATTAGCTAAACAAAATGTTAAAAAAAATTACAAGATGTTTTTTTTTTCCTTAAGTGAATTAATGAAATAATAGGGTTAGGGTTAGGGTTAGGGTTAAAATTTATTTCTAAAAATGCATTTGCTGTATTTGCTGCATTTCAAACTATTCATGAACATTTATTTCTTTATTTATTCATCCATTTATTGAAATGTACATTTTATTTATTAATTTGTCTGTTTGTTTTTTGTCATCCATTGTTGTATTATCTATATCTACGTCATATTATCTATAATGGTAACTCTGACAGTAGAATGTGCTTGTTCTAATTCTTTATCGTTTCTATACTAACTGCGCATTTACAGGGACTTGTATGGCAGTTTCTCCATTGATAATAAACATTAAAAACATCATTGATAAGTGAGGAGACTTGTATTTAACATTTATCAAGGAGTCTCCAGTGTCAGTGCTTTGTAACATTCAGAGGTAGTTTAATTATAATTTTTAATTTTTTTTAATTTTATTTTTTAATTTTAACTTTAATTTTTCTGTCATCTTCAGGACAGAGGAGTTTACACTTCGTTGTTTCTCAGTAACATCACAAGCTGCACTTTTTAGTCAAATTAAAAGAGAGACTTGGGAGTTAGGAGGGAACGACTGTTTATAGCTGCTATAATAAAAGTGAGAACAGGAACTAACTTGTTTCGCGGACATTCCACAATATTAAATGTTACTATAAATAGCTAAAATACAATGTGTCATCCTTTATTGTAAATAAATAAATAAATATATATATATATATATATATATATATATATATATAAATATAATCATTAGCAAGTTGTTGTGGTATAAGAGGAATAAAACATCAGGATGTGCTGCTATAGAAATTAATCAACTTCAGGGTGTTAACAGTACCACCCCATTGTAGATATGTTTCTTGTAATAGTATATCCTGATTATAGTATAGTATATTCTTTACTCATTACTTGCATTATAGGTTAAAATGAATCAATGATCAATCAGAGTCCAGAATTCAAAAACTGTGGTGTAATTTTAACTAATGCAGTAAATATGTTAGTTTAGGAACCATAACATAAAGTGCTACTGAAAAATGCCATGATAACAATATCATTCCTCTTCTGTGACCTTTCCCTGCTTATGGATTATAAAAGGAAAAGTGCATCATGTGAACATGCCCATTCAATTTTTCATGCAAAACAGTGATTAATGGCCACCGTTGAATTTTACAATCGACTTGACGGAGCGATCAGGAAACCTGCGTGCAGCAGCCCAACGCAGAAAAGCATCACTCCTCGATAATTGTCTGCTTTTGCTTTTTCCTGTAATGTTTGGAGTTTTTTTCCTCTCCAGAGGTTGCAGTTTCCGACCATTAAGAGGAATCCTGCTGTGAGCAGACGACGTGTCAGAGGGAGAAAAAAGAGCTGGTGGCTGATAAACAACAGCACGAGTCAATTTATCACTGCAATCGTTAAATAATAGCTGCGATTATGAGGTGGCAACTGTAGACGTGGTAATTGTGTGTCATAAATCTGCGCGGCTGGTGACAGTAGCACAATGAGAGCAGACGGGTGAGAGATATCAGCCGAGCCGGGACGTGTCTCAATATTATCGAGAGGCCTTCACTTCACTTCTGAGTGGCTGAGTGGATCGAGAGAGATCTTTAAAATGATGGAGATTTTTCCAGGAGCATGAGTATGAATATGAGATGCATTTAGAGAGAAATTCTAGTGCACATTTTTGAAACTTCCTATTCATAGAAGGAGAAGTGCCATAGTGTGTTCACATTTTTCCAAAATAAGGAAGACAGCTACTGTGGTAAAGGTTACTTTTATCCTGATTGTATCAAGTCGTAAGTTAAAAAATCACAAATATGTTCATATGAAATCACTTCTAGACGGTTTTTGCATATAATGCTTTTATTTACACCCAAAAATAATTTATCAACATTAGTTAAGCTGGACAAATAGTTAATCTCAACTGTTAGCATTAACGTCACCTCTCGAAGGAATAGCTACATAACATTATAGCCAAGTTTCCTTTCAACCTAGTTAGAATTAAACTAAATACAAATGTAGCGGATAATAAGCTAACTGTTTTTCTGAAACAATATTTAGCTTCTTGTTATGCTAGTTTGCTAGCAGAGTATCTAACATTTTGTTAATATATTTTGTTTTTAAACTGACAAATTGCTGTTATTAAGTAACAGCAACAGCTAACATGGGAACTTTACATGGAACATGGGACATGGATTCAAATTTTATGCTTTCTGTTTTGTCTGTATGATGACAAGATGCATTTTTGTCTTATTAAATTCAAGAGAGAAAGATAAAAAAAAATGTGAGGCTGGTGAAGAGAATGGTTAATGTTCCACAACATTAAATGCAACTAAAAATGGATAAAAGTACTATATGATGTGCTGTTCTTTAATCAGAAAAAAAAACATTGGAAAATTGCTGTGGTATAAGAGGAAAATTATTTGCATCACAGCAACGTGTTTTATTCATTTTATATCATACGTGTACTTGGAGAAATAGGAAGAAATTGTACACTTGTACACTGAATTCAAGGGGTGTGTTGTATTGCTAAGGGTTCTTAGATAACTTCTAAATCAACCTTTCTGAGCCTTTTGTAGGGTTATACATAGAACCTTTTCAATATCTTTTCCTTAATCATATGAAGTAAAAATTTGTTTTAATGTGATTTGAACTCATCTTAAGGTTTTTTATGTTGTTATTTTAATGCTATTAAAAATGAGAAGTTCCACTATGTGAAGTTTAAAAGCGAGTATAATTCTACTCTTACATGATTGGATAAACACAATGATTAGACAAACAGACTCATTTGGGTAAAATTGAATAATGCTGGCAAACTAGATTTTCCCACATATAGAGTAAAAATAGACACTGCTCAGACCGCTGGGTTTAAAGGGCAGGGTTAAGGTGATGGGCGGGGTTAGAGTAAAGGGCAGGGCTAGTCCACATAGCTTCAGTTACAACATCATTCATAGCAAATAAATAAATACCAAACTAAATTCACTGAAATGAGAAGTGAAGGCTGCGTAAGAGTCAGACTACACTCTGTTCAAAAAAAAAAAAAAACCCATCTCAATGTCCATCAAAGGACAGAATCTCTGCACTACAGCACAAAAACATGGCCTTGAAATAGCAACAAGAGAACAGAAGAGAGAACGGTGGTGAAGGCCAGGGCGAAACACACTGATGGCTTTATTCAGAAAGTGGATGATCAGGGCATTTGCTCACCCTTCCTAACCACATACATGTGACTGAAAAATGAAACACGATTTTTTTATTATCGCTTACTAAGGCCACAAGTTCATTTTGAGATGCTGCTTTTCAATTTCGGATATCGAAGAGTGCTGAGATGAATTGGTTAAAAACGCTCAGTGAGAGGAAAAAAGGGCTTAAAATCACTCAGTGAGAGGAAAACAGCCTTGAAATGGAACATTGAACACACAGAGGAAAGTGAAAGTAATAAATATACTGACAAATGATATTGTTTTTGGAAATCCCACAGATGTATCAAGCACCATTTTAGTCTTTTTCACAAGTTCGGTATATTGAGGTTATAATATCAGGACTAATTTAGTGGTGTACTGTTAGGTATTGTCATAATGTCTTTGTTTATAAAATGGAAATAGCTGTATTAGACATTTAATCGGGGTGGTGCAAGCAGGTAGGGGGTTGACAGATTGGGTGGATAGTGGCTTAATGATTAGAACACTTGCTTCGCACCTCCGGGGTCATGGGTTCAACTCCCACCTCTGCCCTGTATGTGTGGAGTTTGGATTGTCTCTCTGTGCTTCAGGGATTTCCCCTGGCTACTCCGGTTTCCTTCCCCAGTCCAAAGATACACGTTGTAGGCTGAGAGGCATTTCCAAATTGTCCGTACTGTGTAAATGGGTGTGTGTGTGATTGTGCCCTGTGATAGGTTGGCACCCTGTCTAGGGTGTCCCCTGCCTTGGATGGATGGATACACATTTAACCGGGGACAGTTTTTATAAATAGTATAAATGTTCTATCTGTCTCCATGTCCACATCAGATTATTTGCTGTTAACAAATGTCATAAAATCAGATTATTTTGGACCAATGGTCATAAGAAAAACACACAGAATGGTATGAAGAGAGAAGTGTGACTGTGGCCAATTTCTTTCAAGCTCAGACTGTAGATTCATGCAGCCTATCAATGAGAGTCAAGTCAGGTGATTACACAGGGTGACACGTCCCCGATATTTCATGTCCATTCCTTCCCTGACACATCCATAAAATGTCATCAGCAGTCATTGGGAAGGCACATATGAAATAATGATCTTGAATGGGGTGGATTATTTACTCAGTCTTCAAAATGCCTTTTGTGAGAGAAAAGAAACTAATAGTAGACAGACTCAGCACACATTGTACAATCAAAGTACAAATTACACAACAAGGAAAGACAAAAATATTTCATGTTCTTTTTTTCTTTAAATGACAGATACATCTTTTCCATTTGGCATGTTTGAAAAATGTAAACTCCCCTGTCCTGAAGATGTTGGAAAACCTGAAGTTACAGCTTTACCTATAACTGTTACAATCCACTGACACTGGAGAATTCCATAAATGTTAAATAGGTGTCTCCTTACAGAAAACTTCACCATATAAACAATTACACAGATTTTTTCTTATCTATACAAGTCCTTGTGAATGAGCTGCTACTACAGAAAAGATAATGTATTAGAACAAGTGCATTAATATTAACCTGTGATTTGCAGCTTCACTTACTGTCAGAGCTGCTTTTATAGAAAACCAACACCATCTGACCAAACAGAAGAAAGAGTCCATTTTTTTTTTTGGTTATATATATACAGTATATAGTAGAGTGTGATGATATCAGTATGACATTTGTAAACAGGATGGTGAACTGTGTTGTGAAGTGTTGTGATAAACAAATTCTCACAGCACATACACATTGTATCTTATCATATCATATTGCATCATATTGCATTGTATTGTAATGTATTGTCATATCATATTGCATTGTATTGGAATGTATCTTATCATATCTTATGGTATCATATTACATTGTCTTGTATATAATCACGTTATATTGAATCATATCATATCATATCATATCATATCGTATCATATCATATCATATCATATCATATCGAATAGTATTGTAACATAATGGGTCTTATTGAATCATATCATATCAAATCATATATCTTATTGAATCGTATCGCATTATATTGTATCATATCATACCATATTGTATATTGTATTGAATTATGTTGTATCATATCATATTTAATTGTATCGTAACATAACTTATCTTATTGAATCATGTTGTATCATATCATATTTAATTGTATCGTAACATAACTTATCTTATTGAATCATGTTGTATCATATCATATTGTATTGAATCGTATCGACTCATACTGCATCATATCATATCATATCAAAGGGATAAATTCAAACATTTAAAGTCTATATCCTGAATTTATATATTTCTGTAAAGCTGCTTTAGGACAATGTCCGTTGTTAAAAGCACTATACAAATATAACTGCATAGTATATCATATCACATCAAATTGTATTGTAACATAATGTATCTTATTGAATCATATCGTATCATATTGTATTGTATCATATCCTACCATACGGTATCATATTGTGTGGAATCACATCACATCATATCATATCATATCATATCATATCATATCATATCATATCATGCCATTTTTGTAATATAAAAAAAATATATAATTTGCAGGCTTCTTTATAATGAGGGTCTCAAATTTATATTATAGTTTAAAATTCCATACATTTAAAGAAGGCTTATGGACAAAATTGTAATAATTTATTTTTTTTACCCCAAATACGAAAGACAATTATTAAATCTGACTGGTGTGTGCTATTTAAATGTGATGTGTGTGTGTGTGTGTGTGTGTGTGTGTGTGTGTGTGTGTGTGTGTGTGTGTGTGTGTTATACTGTATGTGTATGATGTTTTTGAGATGTGTGTGAGATGTGTGTGTCTCTCTCAGGATAAGATGAACATTTACTCCAATAGATGGCATCAAAACACTAGCATCTCCTCTCAGAGTGAACATATAGCTCAGGGTGAGATATATGCCAGCCTCTACTGCAGCACACGAGAGATTCAAAATGACTATATCTGATATTTTTTACTCGTTATAGATGCTGTGATAACCTCAGACGTGTGTGTGTGTGTGTGTGTGTGTGTGTGTGTGTGGTGGAATAATCGTGATGAAGATAGATACTGTATCTGTAGATAGAAGATGATGGAGTTGCTTCTGGATTTCAGCTTGTGTTAAAGATATTTGTAAGTTATTCTGTAAATTTATAATGTAATATAACATTAATAACATTCCTGGTGGATTATGTGTTGTGTGTGGATTATGTTGTGTGTTTATTAGATATTCTGTGTTTTGTGTGTATGTTAATTATAAGCGGTGCCTTGTTGTTTATCTGTATGTCTTTAATTAGATTACATTTATTTAAAGTACATTTTATTTGTTTCATCTGGATTCATATTTTTTAAAAATGAATTCTAAACTCATTTAAAGCCTAAAACAAAAACAAAAAACAAAGACACACTTTTCATTTCCAAACAATTTATTTTATCTTCATCTACATCAAAACTCACCAGAAAATCCTAGATTTACAATATCATTTGTCACATGCGATCTTGTTTTTTGCTTCATAACTTCGCATGGTTTCATATAAAACTTGTAATATCTTATTATCATTAAATATATTTTTATAGTATTTTATAGTAATTTATATTTTTGATAAACATTTTTTTTAACAAATTAACATTTTTCAGAAGAAACCATGTGCAAGATATCTAATTGTCAGAAAATCATTAGAATATTATATACATATACTTACATAATGCACATTTTTTTATTTTATTTTAATAATAAAATGTATTTATTTCGCTCACACTTTTAAAATATTTGTTTATTTATTCATTCAGTGTTGTCCTTCAATTTTTTACACACGCCAAAAATAGTGTTTATCATTAACCCTAAAATAATCACATGATTACGTGAGGACAGCATCATGAATAAAACATTTCATATGCAAATAATAATAATAATAACCATAATAATATAGTAAATATAGCAGAATGGTGTTATTACATTATAAAAATTATATTACATAACCACATGTAATAATGCCATAATATAAATATAATAATATGGTTATTACAATATATTGATTATTATATTTAGTTTTATTTTAATAAACAGCTAAATGTTGGAATTATAAACAGAATTATATATATATATATATATATATATATATATATATATATATATATATATATATATATATAAAACTATTAAGAAATTATATCACTATATAATATAATAATGATATTATTCTATAATCATTATATGATTAAAAAAAATAAAAATAGAGAATATTTTAAATGCATGTATCTTTTGATAATGATTTATTTAGTAAATTATAGCTCCTCAGTTATATACAGGGAAACGAGGAGGGGGAGAAAAATATACGCATTATATTATACACAACGTAAATTTTTCTCCCCGTCCTCTTTTCCCTCTTCACTCCCTTTTTTTGTCTTTAGATTTTTTTTGCACTTGCTGAAAGTGTCTGATGTAATTGAACGCTAATGCATTAGTGATGATGATTGAAATGCCAAGGACACGTATAATTTCCCTCTTTGTGCGTGGCTGTGCGCCGGCGGGCCAGCCAGGCCGACAATCAGCCGCTCGTCTGCGTAATTAAATGATGATTTATAAAGTGTGAGAAGGCATTATGACCAAAAGCAAATAGGTGCTTATCGGAGTGCTGAATAACCCTCATTTTCTCCAGTGGCAATTTCCATCTCTTATCTCTGAGCCCCAAAAAAGGCCTTATTTTAGCCGGCTACAGTTTCACACACACATACACATACACCCTGCTGCTGTGTTTGCACCGAAACATACACACATATGCTTTCTTTTCTCCCCTTTTGACAAAATGACATTTTGACAGAAATCTACACATATTATAGCAAGGCTTTAAAGCTGTCACCGAATTACGGACATTTTGTGTGTGTTTGTGTTGAAGTGAAGTGAAGGAAATTTTGTAGTTATAATGTGACATGGCTCTTATTTTGTATTTATGCA
>NC_071264.1:18686007-18751007 GCF_023375685.1 Ictalurus furcatus
CTTTTTGAATTCACTTAGCATTCTTCTTCAGTTATCCAAAGCATCAGATGGACACTGAGATGAATAATAAGGTGTTGAGTGAAGCTGTTCAATCAATGTATTTTGTATAACTGCAGTTCGACAGTAGTTCAGGTTTGTACTATAGTAACAGCTCAGAGTGACTTATATCACAAAAACTCCACATAAACAAATAAAAACAAAATCAGTGATATGACTGAAGCTTTAAGTAAGGAGAAATTTGTTTATTTAACATTTATGGAAGGAGTCATCAGTGTCAGCACTTTGTACCAGTCAGAGGTAAAGCTGTAACTTTAAGTTTACTGACATCTTCAGGACAGAAGAGTTTATGCTTTTAGGTTTCTTGGTAAGCTGCGTTTTATTTATTTATTTATTTTGTCTTATTAACTTCAAGAGATTGAAAATACGAAGACTGGTGAGGGAACGACTGTTTCTAGCTGCTATAATGTAAATGAGAACAGGTACTAACTTGGTTTAGATTGATAAAATTAATATAATGTATACAAAAGAAGTTAAAACAGGTAAAAAAAAAACCCAGTCCAATTCTGCCTTAAAAGCATTTGGCACTTCTATTTGATAAGTAAGGAATAACACACTCCAGACCATACTGTTATTCGAAAATAATGAATGCCGGAAGCATATTATTTTTGTATAACAGCATGGTCTGGAGTGTGTTATTTACCTTATACCACAGCGATTTGCTGTATTAATGAACAACGTCATGTATTTTAATGGTTTATCGTTATATCTAATGTTGTGGAACATCCGAGAGACAATTTAGTTCCAGTTCTCTCCCATGTTATAGCAGCTATAATCAATCATTCTTTCACCAGCCTCTCTCTCTCTGTCTCTCTCTGTCTGTATGTCTGTCTCTCCCTCTCTCTCTCTCTCTCAAACAACACTGCCTGTCTTTTTACTGAGAAACTGTCCTGAAGACTTTCCTGAGCTGGGAAACTTTGACTGTTACTAAGCACTTAAAACCAAGATTCCTTCCATAAATGTTAAATAAATGTCTCGTAAACACATCACTGCATCAACGCTTATACTGTACATTTTTCTTTCTTTTTTACATCTGTTTATTAAAAGTCTTAGATTATGTCTGCCATACAAGTCCCTGTGAATGAGCTGTTACTATAGAAACAATAACATATTAGAGTGAGCATATTAATATAAACATATCATTTATGTTACAGTTGGAACTACTGTCTGCTGTAATAGAAAAATAATGCACACCTTCTGACCAATCAGATTCAAGAATTCAGTTGTGGTGTGGTATACTGCATATGTAAGCTTTATGAATATCACCTGATATTCAACTAATTACATTATAATAGTCATTTTAGTAAACATGATCAGATAAATAAAAACAGGATAGAACATAGTTTTTATCCATTTAAATGTATATTTAATGTTTCTGAACATTAATATCCAACATTTTTTCTCTTGAAGTTAATAAGACAAAAACACAGAAAAAAATCTTAAATACAAAAGATATCTTAAATACAAATTTTATATTGTATGTTATGTCTCTTCTCATTTTAGTAAAAGTGGCTGGACTGGATAAAGAAAACAGGATAAAAAAATGTGTTTTTTTTAATAAGGACAAAAGCTAGACATTGTGTATAAATTTTTTAGATGTGTGTAAATATTTGTTGAAGACAACGTGTTGAGGCCCTAAACCCTACCTCAAGTCTCCCCAGTGAAAAACTAAAGCGTGTGCATGGTGCTCTGGAGGCTAATAGGGTTAACTGTCATGTAAAAAGCAGTGAAGTCGAGTCCCAGAGGGCCGACTCGAGCCCATATGGCATTTATTCCTCGAGGCCGTGACCCACAAGGGGGCTGAGTACAAGGTGCATCTTCTCCGACTAATTAATTTAGTATTATAGCACCTGTTTGGGAGCAGATAGCGGCGCAGAGCGAGGGGTTCCCCTGACACAGTGGCGGGGTCGGCTGGTAAAAAACGGGCTTTGAGCTGATTATATTAAGCTGATGGTTTGATCATCTGGAAGGCGTTAAAATGGAAATATGTTTTTTCTCTTGCTTGCATGCCAGAGAAAAGAGGAGAGAGAGAGAGAAAGAGAGAGAGAGAAGAAGGAGGAGGAGGAGGGTTGATTAGATTGGACTATGGATTCACACGGCATCTCACTTCTTAAATCTGAAGCATTTAAATCTGCACCATTAAACACTTTCTTTCCCACTTCTTTATATTGCGTAAACAATAATCAATTACACAGTATATTGTGATATTAGACATATTGTTATCATAGACACTGCAGATTATCACTAACTCTGTACTCCAGTTTGTAAAAGTAAAATTTAAAAGGAGCACTATTGATGATTAATCAGATTTCTTATATGAGCATTTATCACCTATATACAAATGTTCCATTGTTTGGCTAAAAAAACACAACAACAACCCCTAATAATTGAGAAAAAATATTTAAAATAGTTACTTAACAAACGTATAAATATAAATAATATAAATAAACATTGGTGAGTGTGTAAACAAATTTATTGATGAATAAAATAAAATTTCTTATTTGATGTATTATTTGCTGCAATTAATTGAGTGCATGTGAAACGTCCAAATATCCATTCCCCACAAAAAAGTACATTGGATAAATTATTTAAGAGATAAATTCATGGACCTGGCAACCCGGTTTATGAGAATTTCTAATTTAAGCACATCGTCCACAAATGTAATTTTTTAAAAAATAACACACCATATGTTCAACCAATCACATTGCATTTAAGTCATTAACAACAAGTTTACCAAGTTGTTCTCTCATTTAGGCAGTGATATTACACAAACATTATTGATATAATTTTATTTAGATTTTATATATATATATATATATATATATATATATATATATATATATATATATATATGTGTGTGTGTGTGTGTGTATATATATATATATATATATATATATATATATATATACACACACACACACACACACACACACACACACACACACACACACAAGTAATATTGTTATCACTACAAACATATGACATATGCTTTCTAATAACCCCAAAATAGTTTATACCTATCTGCTTTCCTTTTTTACATATCTGTGTGTGTAGTCATTGCTATGGTTAAGTTTTCTGTAAGAAGGTAATGACATTTATTTAACATTTATGGAAGGCGTCTCCAGCGGCAACACTTTGTAACAGTTACAAGTAAAGCCGCAACTTTACCAACAACCTTTCCTAATTTTTTGTGCAGTATGATGAAGTATGATGTGTTGTACAAAAACTGTAATTATTGTAAAGTTGCGGCAGTATAAGAGGAATAAAAAACTTCAGGATGTGCTGTTAGAGGATAATGGAAATATCTTTGTGGTAGTAACAGTAAGTCTGCTTCCTATAACAACATAACATGGACATCTTGATTCATTGACTCTTTCAGGTGTCAGTAATCAATCTGAAAACAATGTGATGCTCAATAAACCGTAATAAGTCTTTATAATAATCTGAACCAAACTCGCATTGTCTGCTTTTCTTCTCTTTCCTCTTCCTGTCACGCCAGCTTGTAACATACCCTCCTCCCATTACATGCTAATATGCTAACAAATATTGGTCAAATAAGCAAGCGGCTGTAAATGGTGGAGTTTGGTGATGCGTAAAGTGTGTGTGTGTCGGAGTGGGTGTGGGGGGTGTAGAGGCGGGGGTGAAGATGAAATGAAGCATCGATGATGGAATAATAAGCAGTGAAACGGGAGCTGAGCTCCAAACACACACACCGCTCAGCCTGTAAATAGATCAGAGGATAGGCTAATCTCACCTTCACTCACTCACTTAATTCCTTTCCAGTCCAGTGCATCTGACAGATTAGCATAATTTATCAGCCGTGAAACAGTTAAAAATATATATAACTAGATATAAAAATGATAAAACAACGTACAGAATTAGATTAGAAATGGCTTCTCTAAAAAAAAAACACGGCAGAGTGACTATTATATGATTAGCAATGTTTAATATAGCATTAGTGATTATGCATATATATGTATCTCTGCATGATATTTCTGCTCCATGTTTACCTCAGCCTGGTTATAACATCAGCTAGTGAACATGAGACAACACAGTTTCAGCTAAAACAAATATGTACACAGTGGCACTGCCTTCAGCTTTCAGCACCTCTGTTTAAACATGTTAACCCTTTATAGAGCAGTTTTACCATTTAATATTTATATATTCTCATCATTGTTAATAACAAACTGAGGATTAGAATTCTTCTAAAGATGTGGATCTACTTTGTAATATAATTCTTTTTGTTAAATGAGATACTAAATAAATGTCAAATATATATGTTGATGAGAAGGGTATGTCTTTGAGTGGGACAGAGGGGTGTGTATTTGACTGGGATAGGTGGGTATGTCCTTTCATTTGGAGATATTGCTGTGTATTTGAGTGGGACATTTGGGTGTGTCCTTTTATTTTGAGATATGGCTGTGTATTTGAGTGGGACAGGTGGGCGTCTCTATAAGTGGGACAGATCGGTGTTTCTTTCAATGGGACAGTGTCTATATGGGCTTGTCTTTGAGTGTGACAGGTGGGTGTGTCCTTTTATTTGGATATATAGCAGTGTATTTGAATGGGACATGTGGGCATGTCTTTGAGTGAGACAGGTGGGTGTGTCCTTTTATTTGGAGATATGGCTGTGTATTTTAGTGGGACAGGTGGGTGTGTTCTTTTATTTGGAGATATGGCTGTGTATTTGAGTGGGACAGGTGGGCTTGTTTTAAAGTGAAACTAGTGGATGAGTCTATAAGTGGGGCAGATGGGTGTTTCTATAAAGGGGACAGCTGGGTGTGTCTATAAGTGGGGTAGGTGGGTGTGTCTTTGAGTGGGACAGGAGGGTGTGTCCTTTTATTTGGACATAAGGCTGTATATTTGAGTAGGACAGGTGGGCATGTTTTAAAGTGAAACTGGCGGATGTGTCTATAAGTGGGACAAATCGGTGTGTCCTTTTATTTAGAGATATGGCTGTGTCTTTGAGTGGGACAGCTGGGTGTGCCTATAAGTGGGACAGATGGGTGTTTCTTTAAAGAGGACAGCTGCGCATGTCTATAAGTGGGGCAGGTGGGTGTCTCTTTGTGTGGGACAGATGGGTGTGTCCTTTTATTTGGAAATATGGCTGTGTATTTGAGTGGGACAGGTGGGCATATCTTTGATTGGGCAGGTGGGTGTGTCCTTTTATTTGGAGATATGGCTGTGTATTTGATTGGGACAAATGGGCGTGTCTTTGAGTGGGACAGGTGGGTGTGTCCTTTTATTTTGAGATATGGACGTGTATTTGAGTGGGACAGGTGGGCGTGTTTTAAAGTGAAACTGGCGGATGTGTCTTTGAGTGGGACAGGTGGGCATGTCTATATGTATTTATATTTTGTTTGTTTATCCTGGTTCTAACTTTGTTTATATCCTTGACTCTGTATATCTACCTTGCCTGTTTTGCACTGTTTGCCTGCTCGATTGACCTCTGCCTGTTTTCGTTACTGATCTCTGCCTGCTCCTTTGGATTGTTGTACTCGATTAAATAACCATACCTGCACTTGCTTCCATCTGTGCCTCCATTACGTGACAGATTACTTCACCACAACATGGAAGCAGCAGATGCAGCGGACTGGCTTCAAGCTGTCGACGCTTATGGACCGCTCATGGGAAAACACCACCAGCAGCTCGTCCACCTGACCAAACAGGTCACTCGCATCTCCCAAAGCATGCGGATAGCCATGCAGAAGCACAATACAAGCGCCCGAGAATTACAGCAGTGATCTGGCACGATGCAAGGGATTTCTCCTGCAATGCTCTTTATTCTTCACCAGCTATGTGGCTATGCCCGAGGCATGCAAAATCACCCACTTTCTAGGACTGTTGACCAGTAAGGCTCTCACATGGGTGACGGCAGTATGGGTGTGAGGCGGTGAGCCCATCTCTTCATAGGAACAGTTTACAAGACACAGCTCAATGGTTCAACTTCCCCGTTCATCCCCAACTTCAACCACGAAAGATTCAAGCCATAGAAGGAGCTCCCATTGGAGGAGGGATTATTTCATACTGCACAGAGCCTCTCTCCCTTCAAATCGGCACACTCCATAAGGAAAATATCACAGTTTCGACCCAACATCCCGTCATCCAAGAACTCCCCTGGCTGGACCAACATAACCCCACAATCTCCTGGACAGACAGACAGATCACATGCTGGTATCCATATTGTCAAGCACATTGTTTCCAAGGCGCCATTATCCATCTAGCTACAACCACCATTGAAAGTCCAGCTCAACTTACCCCAGTTCACATTCCGCCCGAATATCAGGACCTCCAGGAAGTATTTAGCAAAGAAAAGGCCAGCGGGTTACCACCACACTGCCCCTATGACTGTGACATTGACCTGCACTCCAACAGGGATACATCAGACCCTCCATGTCTCCTGCGTCAGCTGGGTTCATCTTTGTGGAGAACAAGGGAGGCAGACTCAGGCCATACATAGATTACCGGGGCCTCAACCAATGTTCAGTCAAGTACCATTACCCTTTACCACTGGTTCCCACAGTCCTGGAACAGCTCAGGTCAGCAAAAGTGTTCACAAAGCTGGATCTTTGCAGTGCATATAACCTGCTCGGTATCTGAGAAGGGCACGGGTGGAAGACAGCCTTCAGTATCACATCTGGCCACTATAAGTACTTAGTGATGCCATATGGGCTCTCCAGCACCCCCTCAGAATTCCAGTGTCTCATCAATGATGTCCTAAGGGACCTGTTGGGAAGAAGTGTGATCACCTACATTGATGACATCTTAGTATACTCTAACTCCCTTGAAGAACACATCTGCCATGTTTGCCACGTGCTGCAAAGACTTCTCCAGCACAATCTCTACATCAAAGCAGAAAAGTGTGAGTTCCACCAATTCACCATCTCATTTCTGGGCTATACCATCATCCAGGAGGGCGTCACCATGGACCAAGACAAAGTGAAGGTGGTGTTGGTGGCCTATTCCCCACACAGTTAAGAAGTTGCAATGTTTTCTGGGTTTTGCTAACTTTTACAGGCATTTCATAAGAGGATTTACCTCTTAAGAAATAAGAGCATACCCTTTTACGTCCCTGCATAGGAGCAAACCCAGACGTCTGCCATGGAACCCTGCCACTGAAGCCACATTCAAACAACTTAAACAAGCTGTCACCACAGCTCCCCTTCTGAAACACCCAGATCCCACCAAGCCCTTCACTGTGGAGGTGGATGCATCAGAAACTGGAGTAGGGGCTATTCTGTCGCATAGGTTCTGAGACAAACCTGAACTTCACCCAGTGGCCTTCTTTTCCAAGAAGCGGTCATCAGCAGAACAGAAATATGACGTGGGAAACAGGGAACTCTTGGTGATCAAATTAGCCCTTGATGAGTAGCGACACTGGCTGGCGAGAGCGGCGAACCCATTCATTATCTTCCCAGATCATTGGAACCTCAAATATCTCCGCACTGCCAAGCGTCTGGCACCCCATCAAGCCTGCTGGTCTCTGTTCTTCTCTCAGTTCCAATTCGCTCTGTCCTATAGACCAAGGTCTAAGAATATTAAGGCTGATGCACTTTCCTGCTTATACCGCCCAGAAGCAACAGAGAACCTCGGCGAGTTCATTGTACTACCCACATGTATCCTCAGCTCCATCGAGTAGCAATCAGATCAAACCTTGGCATGAATACCAAGATCACTAATCCCAGCTGCCTGTCCTCCTTGGACACAGCTCGTGCCTGAGCAGCACCGGCTGGATCTCATGGGCCCACATGGCAGTTGCCACAGACCACCTAGGCACACAACACACCTGCAATCTCATACACAAGAAGTACTGGTGGCCCAACATGCTTTGGGATGTGCATAGGGTGGTATCGTCCTGTTCCACATGCACCCAGTCTAAGGTTTCTCGAACATTGCCAGTGGGCAAACTCAACCCTCTGTCCATTCCTGGATGTCCTTGGTCACACATCTCCGTGGACTTCATCACCGACCTGCAAGAGTCACAGGGAAACACCACCATCTTGGCGGTTGCTGATCAGTTCTCCAAGTCCCTACATCTCATCCTACTAGCACCCATCCCATCAGCCTTCACCACAGCAGAGTTACAGTTCCAACATGTGTTCTGGTATTTTGGGATCCCTGAGGAGATCATCAGTGATCTGGGACCACAATTCACGTCACGAATATGGTCCAGCTTCATGAGCAAAATGGGTACCACTATCAATCTGACCACAGAGTACCATCTACAAGCCAATGGCCAAGTAGAGTGGGCAAACCAAGAGGTCGGGCAGTTCCTCCAAACATACTGTGCAGCTAACCCAGAGGAATAGTCCAGATTCATCTTCTGGGCCGAATTCCTACAGAATTTCCTATGTCACTTAGCTACACAACTCACCCCATTCCAGTGTGTCTTGGGCTACCAACCACTTCTGCTCCCTTGGAACACCAGCATCACAGACTCCCCAGCTGTTGATCAGTGGTTGCAGCGGAGCAAACAAGTCTGGGAGAGTACACACCAATGCCTTAAACGAGCAACCTACGTCTACAACCAGAAAACTGATCCTCATTGCAGTGAGCATCCACATTACCAACCCGGTGACAGAGTCTGGCTCTCAACTAAAGACCTCAGTCAATTACAAACCTGCAAGAAACTCAGTCCATGATACATCGACCCATTCAAGATCATTAAGCAAATCAACATACAGGTTGGAGTTAGCACTGCCGCATCACACCATCATTCCACATTTTCAGACTTAAGCCAGTCAAACCCGTTCCCTTAGCCATGGACTTACCACTAAACACCCCTCCTGCCCCGCTGGTCAACCAGCATATCTCATGAAAAGCATTGTAAACTCCCGCTGCAGGAGGGTAAGCTACAATACTTAGTTGAGTGGGAGGGATATGGGCCTGAGGAACAATTCTGGGTTCCTGCTCAGGACATCCTAGCCCCCAACCTCTGCAAAGAATTCCATGCCCAACACCCAGAATGTCCAGGACCATGACCTCGGGGTAGGCACAGAAAGAACTGTGCTCCTTGAGTGAGCCCTTCCAGGGGCCAGTGACTCCATTTCCCAGAATGCACCACCAACTACAAACATGGCCGACTACACTTCCTACACACACAAACAAGACGACTACACTTCCTACACACACACACACATTTTCACCTTCCACGGAGTTCTAATCACACACACCTGTTTCCAATCTCACACACACTCACTCCACACTATAAAACAGACTGTTTAACCACTATGTCTTTGCGAAGTAAACAGTCAGTTGACTTGTCTCTGTCGTTATCCAAGCCTTTATATCGTGTTTGTTTGTCCTGGTTTATATCCTCGACTCTGCATATCTCCCTTGCCTGTTTTGAACTATTTGCCTGATCGACTGACCTCTGTCTGTTTTCATTACTGAGCTCTGGATGTTCCTTTGGATTGTTGTACCTGATTAAATAACGATACCTGCACTTGCTTCTGTCTGTGTCTCCATTATGTGACAAATAAGTTCCTGTCATGACACATACTGTATAATTATACACTGATATATTGATTCATATTGGCTTATTTAATAAGCGGAACTGTTCATAGGGTGTACGGTGGCTTAGTGGTTAGCACGTTTGCCTCACACCGCCAGGGTCGGGGGTTAGATTCCCGTGGCTCTGTGTGTGCGCAGTTTGCATGTTCTCCCCATGCTGGAGAGGTTTTGGTTTCCTCCGGGTACTCCGGTTTCCTCCCCCAGTCCAAAGACATGCATGGTAGGTTGATTGGCATGTCTAAAGAGTCCGTAGAGTATGAATGGGAGTGTGTGTGTGATTATGTGCCCTGTGATGGATTGGCACCCTGTCCAGGGTGTACCCCGCCTTGTGCCCGATGCTCCTTGGGATAGGCTCCAGGTTCCCCACGACCCTGAAAAGGATAAGCGGTATAGAAGATGGATGGATGGAAATGTCCATACTAGTCCATATTAGGCAGAAGGACACATACGAGTGTGTGTGGTCAGTATGACAAGTGTTTTAATGCCGATTTGTGGGTGTGTTTTGTGATATTTGCTTGCAGCTCTCACACAATAGAGTGCAGAGATATGCGTCACTCAAACACAGCCATGAAGAAGCATGAAGGAGTTTACATGTTTTGCTTGCCTCGCTTCTCTAATTTGATTTCCAAGGAAAAAAAGAGAGAGAGAGAATTAGCCTTGCTCCCTTGCACACACTATCTTACATGCAAAAGGGAGCATCTGCTGGATTTGTACACTCGTTTTTATTTTTTTCCTCCACTCCTCTCGCTCTCTGTGCTCTCGGAGCAGTGATTAGAGTCGAAAGGTTACTCCACTTACCTTGGCATGAACAATGAGCAATGAATGCTGCGTATTCACACGCTTCGGCTTTAATGCTCTTTCAATGTGATACACTCAGATGGGGGGGTGGGGAGAAATATCTACAATGCAACCATGCATAGAAATGAACATGTGTGTGTGTGTGTGTGTGTGTGTGTGTGGATAATGACGGGTTTTCTTAGCTTAATCTGCTGCAGCAGATGCTTACTGTAACCTGCATGGGTGAGACTCGTTGCCAGCGAAGCTCATGAATAATGAAATATGGAAATTACGGTTTTGGCTCGAAAAATAACATACTTAATTATTCTTCACACTGGTGGATGAACAACCGTATGCTTGACAGTCTCAAATCATGTACCTCTGTGGAGTATGAATCATTTTAATGTGGGAAAATCAGTAAACTAGTTACAGCATTATTAATAATAATCTATTAGAACCACTGAAAGTGTGGATCATTGGATAATTTTTGCAGAAGTTGCAGAGTTTGTGTGGCCACTGTTGCATAATAACTTTAGCTAGCTAGTTCATAGCTAGTGCTAAAGACGTAATGTCAATGCTGGATTGATTATATGTGGAGGTGGTTTGATGAAATGAAGTTACTGTTACCACCCCAAATATCACTAAATGTTTTATTCCTCTTGTACTGTATCACAGCAATTTGCCAATGATTCCTATTTTTTTTAAATTTATGATAGAATGCTAATTTTTTTTTGGACCTGTTACGGAATGGAATGGAAAACAAGTTATTTCCAGTTCTTACTTGCGGTTGTTTTCTCTTTAAGTTTGTAAGACAAAACCATGTTACAGAGAAACTGCAGAACAGCGTAAACTCTTTCTTTCAGATATAAGAAACTTAAAGTTACAGCTTTACTTCTGACTGTTACAAAGCGCTGACACTGGAGACTCCTTAGCTCTAATCTGTTGCTGTGTTAGGAAGGTCTAGTAGTGACTAGTGTACAGTACTGTATGTTGATTTATGTGATGTGCAGGAAAATAACTGGGTAATATCACAGATCATAACTCTCTTTATTTTTTATTTTTTATTTTGTATTAATAGTGATTAGATGTTTATATTTTTGGCTTCTTTACATCCAAAATGAAACCATGAAGGTGAATGGAAAAAAGTGAAGCCCAGAAGTGAACGATTTTCACAGATAATCAACTCTTCCTGTATCAATGACCTGACATTACACACACATACATAACCATCCCACACACTCTACCATGAAAGACTCAATCTGCTGATCTCTCATGCTTTGAGAGACTCCTGAAAGGAAGCTCAGCCTCTTCTTCCACACGAATGCGTCCAATTTAGCAAAGGTGCTAAACTGAGTCGATAGTGTCGCCGGCTAAATTATACCGCTGCAAACACCCAACATCCACAGTCAGAGGATGTTTGCAATCTGAGATATGAAATTAATTATTGGTCTGATTGAGGTGCGTGGCACTGAGATCGATCTGAGGAGGTCCGGACATCAACGAAAAAGGGGTCAGTGATGTAGAGCAGAGTCCATCATTTCCCATGAGGCTCTGCTCAGAGAGCATGACGGATTTTCCACCGTCCAGCAGCCATGTCACGGAGAGATCCAGATTCCTTCAGATCAAACCGGGAAATGTGAGAAACAGCTTTTGAACAACGGATCAAAATGAACATGTGTGATGTGTCCAGTATTTGGATATATGTACATAAGTAATTATGACCACAATCCAATTTTTAGGATAGGCCCAGACTAATGCCTATTATTACAGTATATGGCTCAGAAGAGATTTTAATACAAGGAACAAAGAAGTGAGTGGGTGAACAAGCAATGGTGATCAGTGATTGGACTTTGGGAACAATGCTGAACAGTGATCGGTTGTTGGAAAAAATGGACATGAGTGATTGGTCCTTGGTGATTAATGGTGATCAGTGATTGGTCAGTGATTGGCCTTTCTCATTTTAATATGAGGCAATACAAACTTTTGCACTCAGTAGTAAGCCTACGATTAGCGTGGAGTAATTGATATAGTGATTGCTTGCTTTACTTCTGCATTACATGCCATTATTTTACATACCATTTTGTGATGTAATGTGTTATCTTTCCTCAAAATAGCTGTACATTTACTGAACAATAATTGCACACCTCAGAACGTCTGTCAACTAATCAGAATCGAGAATTCAACAGCGCTGTGGTATATGTATATATATATATACAATATGTCACTTTGCTATTCGTAGCATGACATGAACTAATAATAAATTTTTCTGTAGGAATACATTTTTAAAGTACACTTTTTTTATTCCTCCATTCACCAGGCTCTGGTTTGATATCTTCTCTCATGATCTTATCATATCCATGCATAATTTTGCACAGTTCAGTGCTAAGTTGTGATTTGGCATGTAACAGAATGATTAGTGCTGCCTGAAATGTGTAATCAGCTCCGGTGGTGGATAAACTCTTACATTTCTGCATCCTATAGAATGACTTTACAATGTCTATCTTGAGGCGATCAAACTGTGCTTCATTTGATGATTTTCTAGAGATTTTCACCAAACAAAATCTGCCTGCTTCATCTTACCTTAAAGAGGAGGACAAACAGTTTTGGAGGACAGTTTATGAAAATATACATATTTCATGAGACCCTTCATAAAATAAATGAAGCTGGCAGGCTACAAAAGCCTTGTTTCAATAGAGGTAATGCATACAGCAGATGGCCCTTTTTTCCCCCTGAAATTGTCCCTAATTGTTTCAATCCTATCTCGGATTGTTTTGCATCTCACTAGATTCACATCTGTGTGATACTAACAGGTGTGGAGGAAAAGAAATGATAGCATGAGAGCATAATGGCAGTGGATTGGAACACGGCCCGAGTGACGTGGAAGAGGAATTAAAAAAGCACTAAAACCATGGTGGTAGTGTTTTTTTTTTATCTGCACTTGAGGGACAGATTGGGCTTTCATGGAAATGCTGAACATCATTGGATGAAACAGAACAGCAACATTTCAGGGAAATTTCAGGGAACTTCTGAGAGTACACACTTGTGTATTGTGGAAATAAAAGAGACTAAATTGCAAAGAAATCATTAAGAAAGTACTAGAGAAACTGGTGGAAGAGACTAATTTAGAAGTATTTCTAAAGGACATTTAATGTCCACCAAAGCTACATTCTGACCACAAACACTCTAAATAGCATGACAAGCACACTTCATTTTTAGCATGAAAAATAATGCCCAATGGTACAATCACAGCAATCAAACCTCAAGTTTTCCATGATGTAATTATAACACTACTCAATAAAATGTTACAGGCAAAGAATAAACAGCTTATTCGTCTTTCTTTTAAAAAAAAAATTATAATGAGTATGACTTTCGTAGAAAAACTTTTTTTTATGAATCTAAAAGTTGCAAAATCATGACATCTATTTTGATGATCATATTATGAAACTTTGACAACATATAGAAAGTGTGAAAGTGTGATTTGTATGGTATTTACACTTCACTCACGTCAAAAAAAAAGGAACAAAATGTGAGAGAAGAACATCCGGTGTGAATTCAAAAATGCACATCATGATAAAGCAGCTCCAGCAGGGGACCCCAAACTTCCCTTTCCAGAGCCACATTAACCAGCTCTGACTGGGGGATCCCAAGGCGTTCCCAGGCCAGTGTGGAGATATAATCTCTCCACCTGGTCCTGGGTTTTCCCCGAGGTCTCCTCCCAGCTGGACATGTCTGGAACACCTCCCTAGGGAGGGGCCCAGGGGGCATCCTTACCAGGTGCCTGAATCACCTCAACTGGCTCCTTTCAACACAAAGGAGCAGTGGCTCTACTCTGAGTTCCTCTCGGATAACTGAGCTTCTCACCTTATCTCTAAGGGAAAGGCCAGCCACCCTCCTGAGAAAACCCATTTCGGCCGCTTGTACCCGTGATCTAGTTCTTTCAGCCACTACCCAGCCTCCATGACCATAGGTGAGGGTAGGAACGAAGATTGCCCGGTAGATTGAGAGCTTTGCCTTCCGGCTCAGCTCTCTTTTCGTCACAATGGTGCGGTAAAGCAATTGCAATACCGCTCCCGCTGCTCTGATTCTCCGGCCAATCTCCCGCTCCAATGTCCCCTCACTCGTGAACAAGACCCAGAGGTACTTGAACTCCTTCACTTGGGTTAAGTATTCATTCCCTACCCGGAGTAGGCACTCCATAGGTTTCCTGCTGAGAACCATGGCCTCAGATTTAGAGGTGCTAATCCTCATCCCAGCCGCTTCACACTCAGCTGTGAACCGATCCAGTGAGTGCTGGAGGTCACGGACCGATGATGCCATCAGGACCACATCATCAACCCGCAACCCCTCCCCACCATGACTACACCTCGAAATCCTGTCCATGAATATCACAAACAGGATTGGTGACTAAGCGCAGTCCTGGCGGAGACCAACCCCCACCTGGAACGAGTCCAGATTTTTGTCGAGCATCCGGACACAGCTCTCGCTTTGGGCGTACAACGATTGGATAGCCCTAAGAAGGGAACCCCTCATCCCATACTCCCTCAGCACCTCCCACAGTAGACTCCTGGGGACCCGGTCATACGCCTTTTCCAAATCCACAAAACACATGTAGACCGGATGGGCATACTCCCAGGCCCCCTCCAAGATCCTTGCGAGAGTAAAGAGCTGGTCCATTGTTCCATGACCAGGACGGAATCCCCATTGTTCATCTTCAATCCGAGGTTCGACTATTGGCCGAACCCTCCATTCCAGCACCCTGGAGTAGACTTTACCAGGGAGGCTGAGAAGTGTGATACCCCTATAGTTGGCGCACACTCTCTGGTCCCCCTTTTTGAACAGGGGAACCACCACCTGGTCTGCCACTCCTTGGGCACTGTCCCCGATTTCCACGCAATGTTAAAGAGGCGTGTCATCCAAGACATCCCCTCCACACCCAGAGCTTTCAGCATTTCTGGACGGATCTCATCAATCCCCGGGGCTTTGCCACTGTGTAATTGTTTGACTACCTCAGTGACCTCCACCAGGGAAATTGATGATGATCCCCCATCAGCCTCCACCTCTGCCTCTATCATAGAGGGTGTGTTAGTCGGATTCAGGAGTTCCTCAAAGTGTTCCTTCCACCGTGCAATTACTTCCACAGTTGAGGTCAACAGCGTCCCATCCTTACTGTACACAGCTTGGATGGTTCCCCATTTCCCTCTCCTGAGGTGGCTGATGGTTTTCCAGAAACACCTTGGTGCCGACCGAAAGTCCTTCTCCATGTCCTCTCCGAAGTTGTCCCACACCCGCTGCTTTGCCTCTTTCACGGCAGAGGCTGCAGCCCTTCGGGCCTTTTGGTACCTTGCAACTGCCTCCGGAGTCCTCCGGGATAACACATCCCGGAAGGCCTCCTTCTTCAGTTGGATGGCTTCCCTGACCACAGGTGTCCACCACGATGTTCGAGGATTACCACCCTTGAGGCACCTAAGACCTTGAGACCACAGCTCTCCGCCTCAGCAATGGAGGCTTTGAACATTGCCCACTCAGGTTCAATGCCCCCAACCTCCACAGGGGTGCCAGAAAAACTTTGCCGGAGGTGTGAGTTGAAGATCTCGCAGATAGGGGCCTCCTCCAGACGTTCCCAGTTCACCCGCACTACCCGTTTGGGCTTTCCAGGTCTGTCCAGAGTCTTCCACCACCCCTTGACCAAACACACCACCAAATGGTGATCAGTTGACAGCTCTGCCCCTCTCTTCACCCAAGTGTCCAGAACATGCGGCCTCAGATCAGATGATACGTTTACAAAATCGATCATCGACCTTCGGCCTAGGGTGCTCTGGTACCACGTACACTTATGAGCCTCCTTATGTTCGAACATGGTATTCGTTATAGACAGTCCATGACTAGCGCAGAAGTCCAACAACAAACACCCGCTCGGGTTTAGATCAGGGAGGCCGTTCCTCCCAATCACGCCTCTCCTGGTATCTCCATCACTGCAAACGTGTGCGTTGAAGTCTCCCAGCAGAACTATAGAGTTCCCTACTGGTGCCCCATATAGGACTCCGTGCAGGGTCTCCAAGAAGGCCGAGTACTCTGAACTGGTGTTTGGTGCATATGCACAGACAAAAGTCAGAGTCCCCAGCCCCCCCCCCCCCCCCCCCCCACAACCCGTAGACATAAGGAGGTGACCCTCTCGTCCACCGGTGTAAACTCCAACGTAACGATGCTCAACCGGGGACTTGTGAGTATCCCCACACCCGCCCGGCGATGTATGATGTGATGTTATTAACTATTTTTATATTAATGCACTCATCCTAATATGTTATTGTTTCTAATGTAGCAGTTCATTCAAAGGGACTTGTTGATATGGTGAAGTTTTCTGTATGGAGATGTTTATTTAACATTTTTAAGGAGTCTCCAGTGTCAGCACTTTGTAACAGTCAGAGGTAAAGCTTTAAATTTAAGTTTTCCAACATCTTCAGAACAGAGCAGTTTATGCTTTGTGGTTTCTCAAAGAGAGAGAGAGAGAGAGAGAGAGGCAAGTGAGGGAATAGCTGCTAAAATGTAAATGAGAACAGGAACTAACTTGTTTCATTTAATGTAATGTGACATGTCATTCTTAAACAAATATTAATAAACAAACATCGCAATCATTAGTGAATTGCTATGGTATAAAGCATGTGCTGTTACAGGAAAATAGGAAATTTGGAATGGTTACAGTAACTCTGCTTCATCACACTACACCGGCTTTTCCCCCTCCTCTTGTGAATGCCTT
The DNA here is from genome assembly GCF_023375685.1 of Ictalurus furcatus. NCBI lineage: Eukaryota > Metazoa > Chordata > Actinopteri > Siluriformes > Ictaluridae > Ictalurus > Ictalurus furcatus. Next base: position 18,703,109 of record NC_071264.1, read on the forward strand.
TAATGTCCACCAGTCGCTCATGGTGAAACCACAACAGCATCTGAGTCTCAAAAACAGCAGAAGATTAGCAAAATATTTGAGGACCTATGTAAAAGACAGAATCATCACAAGTTGGGTTGGATTCTTATTTTTTTTAAAATCAGAATTACACAGGCTGTGTTTTTTTGCCCTTGTTTCAAGTTTTTGGAAACTCAAGGCTTTGACAAATCTCCATATTCCAAATTCCAGAAATACCAATCTCATTTTGTTGAATTAACAGAAGGAATTATGGGCGAAATGTAATGTTGTGTTTTCTACCCAAATACAGACCAGAGAGAGAGAGAGAGAGAGAGAGAGAGAGGGAGAGAGAGAGATGATGATAAATCCGAAAGTATATTCCACATGACAGGACTTGTTATTGGTGTGTACAAACATCGCCGAGCAAATGATACTGTGGTAAAACCTCACATAAAACATCTTTGAGCTGGTTCAATTTCCCAAAACATTTTATTAACTTCAAGAACAGCAGTCAAGACTTTTTAATCATCTTTGCACAAAATGAAAGAAGGAAAGACAATAGAGCAAGAAACGCTGCGATGAGGGAAATAAACAAGCCTTATCCATTTCAAGTGCATTTCATATCAGTGAAGAATAATTAGCTTTAGAACAAATAAAACTGGACAAAGTAAGAGTAAATAATAGAAGGATGTGATGCAGAGTCCAAATTCCCAAGCCCAATGATTAATTTTTTAATTATTCAAAAACATCATACTTTTTAATCTATTTAGAAGTACATGTAATGTTAGTTAAACAAATTTCTGTTCTGTTACATTATAGCAGCTATTAACAGTCGTTCTCTCACTGTTTCTTCTTTGTCTTGAAGTTAATAAAACAACAAACAAACAAACAAGCAAACAAACAACAAAAAAACCCTTGCAGCTTTTAATGTTACTAAGAAACCACAAACTGTAAGCTCCCCTGTCCTGAAGATGTGGGAAAACTTAAAGTTACAGCTTTACCTCTGACTGTTGCAAAGCGCTGACACTGGAGACTCCTTCCATAAATGTTAAATAGAAAACTTATCAGACACCATATCAATGATTTTTAAAATCATGAGATTGAACTATAAAGGTGCAGTCTATAATTTAAAAAAATCTAGATCTGTAATAATCATATAATTCCAAAAGACAACTTTGAAAAATGTAATCTGCAATATGACTAAGAAATAAATCCAGTTGGTATACATTTAGGTTTTTAGCTACCACAGTAGGAACAAAGCTGCATTGCTTATGAAGCATACATTACAGAAAGCAAAGGCTTTAAATAGTGCAAATGGTCCCTTTAACAGCATCAAAGAGTAAAAGACCTTACAAAGTTATAAAAAAAAAAAAGCATTAACACAGTGAAAAAATACAAGGAACATTTTAGAAATAATTCATGGTTTTAAATTATCTCAGGCTCAGTGTCTATGTGCATTAAAGCATCAGATATTATTTCATATTTCAGAAAGCACTTAGTACGCGTTCAGCCTATGTGTGTGTATGTGTGTGTGTGTCCATTTTTCCAGCAGTCTTATTTACTGGAAAGGATCGAGTGGCTTCCCTCAGCTCACTGAACTCGATTGAAGTATAGACTGAAAAATGGACTTTGTTCAGGTAGTCACTTTGTTTTCATGCTGATAAAATTCACTTATGGATGGCTTTTTTCCCTCCCGTCAGATCCAGGAGGTGGAAAACGCCGGAGAGAATTGCACCCTCACTGCCTTTATTGATTTTTCACCACTGATAAAGTGGTTTGTGCGAATACCCAGAGCTTGAATTTCTCTTATTTTCCTTTCTGAATGCTAGATGCTGTTTTACCAGCTTCAGAAACAAACAAACAAACAAACAAAAACATTAATGATGGCATGAACCTTTTTATCGCTAATATTTCTTAGAGATTTATGAATATAAAATTACACAGTAGACAGAAAATTAAGAAATCTTATGCTGAGGAAAGCAATCTACACTTCACATACAGTTACACAATATGTCGATAGTAATACAATTTAAAAATCCTTAAATCCTTACTAATAAAATAAACATGCAATATTAACACAATGTTAAAAGTGTAACACAATACACACAGTGACACACAATTCATGCCAAGCAATTCAATCTCAACCACTTACAAGGTTTACAAAATGTAACCCGGCCCCAAATGCCTCCTCAGTCCTAACTGCACCCTAAACCCCAAACCCTAAATCAGCTGTAACCCCATTTCAATCTCCCCCTCAGTCCTACCCCTGCCCCAAACCCCACCTCATCCATAACCCCATCTAACTAGTTCAACAAACGGACTTAATACTAAACCATAATGACCTTTTCTTTACTTTTCAACTTCGTTATTACCCAGATGAGGATGGGTTCCCTTCTGAGTCTGGTTCCTCTAAAAGGTTTCTTCCTCTTAACATCTAAGGGAGTTTTTCCTTGCCACCGTTGCCACCGGCTTGCTCAATTGGGATAAATTCACACATTAAAATCTGTATCCCATGTTTATGTTTCTGTAAAGCTGCTTTGAGACAATGTCCATTGTAAAAAGCGCTATACAAATAAAATTGAATTGAATTGAATTGAATCTCAAACTCCGCCTCAGTCCTATACCCGCCCCAAACCCTACCTCAGCTATAACCTCATCTCAAACTCCGCCTCAGTCCTATTCCTTGTTCCAAACCCCACCTCAGCCATAACCCCATCTCAAACTCCGCCTCAGTCCTAACCTTGTTCCAAACCCCATCTCAGCCTTATCCTTGCCCCAAACCCACTTCAATCCCAACCCCAACTCAATCCGTCTCAAACCTTAACCCCACTCCAAACCCAGTCCTAAGCTTGCCTCAAACCCCACCCCAAACTCCACCTCAGCCATAACCCTACGACAAACCCCACTTAGCTATAACTCCACCCCAAACCTCTACTCAGCCATAATCCCACCTCAAACTCTGCCTCAGCCCTAACTCAGCCTTAGCTCTAACGCCACCCCAAACATCACCTTTGCCCTAACCATGCCCCAAACCCAGCACTAACTCTACCCCCAACCCCACCTTGCAAAAAGTAACCCACTACACATGGGGAGAAATAATTAATGCACAACTCACACATGTGACATGGGGAGGTAGTTATTAGGGTGTTTATTGACATTTGGTTGGTTGAAGTGTGTGTCTGTATGTGTCTGATGAGCTTCAAACTCAAGTCACAATTCAATGCATTACAAGGTTATACTTTAAGGCTATACAGTATGTGTACAGGATATATGAGAGTATGTGTATAAGTGTAGGGGTGTATAAGTATGTATAAATGTTTCATTTCCATTATCTACTAGTTTTAAAAGATGAAGTCAAGGCCTTGTGCATCTCTTCACTCTCAGATAGAGAGAGAAAAAAAAATCCAAATGCTATGAAAACAGCGAGTCAAACATGAGGCCAATCTCAAGGCTGTTTCGTCGGTGAGGTTGTGTCATCCTGTCGAGTCTCACCTCTCTCCTGTGCATTATCAAATGCTCTAATTTCCACAGTGAGGCGAGGCTGATGTTTATTGTGCGGTTGAAATTGAAAATGGCTGGTAATGGAGCGAGCCTTGGCAGCCCCCCGGACCAATCCTGAATCTAAATTACTTGCTTCTTTTCAGCGGCGTCGAGTGAGCAGAGCTTTGTGCGTCTCGTACCTAATCAACCCCCAGTCTGACCCCGGATCTGCCAGCCCTCTCGGATTAATGATAAAATCCTTGGTTCAAACAATTATTCGACCCCCGAAAATGGCTGTCCATTTTACTCTGAAAATTAAAGAATGTGAAATCATTGTTATTTTTTTTTCACCTCAAAACTCGGCATGTTGTAGAGCACCACTTATTTTTGATCTCTGCCCCATAAACTCTTTCATTTTCATTTTCTTTTTTTAAAGGGTTTTTTTTTTTTTTTTTTTTTTTTTAGTGGGATGTCACAGGCCTCTTGGCTGTCTGTTATGGAGCGTGACGGGGCGTGCGGTCATGTCCAGAGAGAAAATTCATTCCAAAGTATTTATTTCCCTGATGAATTCATATTAGCCACAGAGAGGGAAAGAGAAGAAGTTTCTGATGTTTAAACTAACCTGACACTAATTAGGCAACACGCTGGGTTTTATTTCTAACACTGCACTTATTGTTCATGACTGCTCTTTCTCTAAACAAACTCATTCGGCCCTTTATTACTGTGTGACAAATACTGTATTCATTTCTAATTTACAAACTCTGGGCTACATTCAGAGTCCAAAGAGTACAACAATATCTATATTGGGAAAGGTAGAAGTATTCAGAATTATTCATCTGAGGCAGGGTTTTTCAGTAGCGTCTAGACCACCACATTTAAACACAAGCACTCATTTCCTGAAAGCTTTTCTTTTTGTAAAATAAGATAAGATAAAAGCAAAATAAAAACAATATAAAAATAAAAAACAATATAAAAATAAAAAATAAAAAGACTAATATGATGACATATAAATGACAAGTGGGTGAGCAGTGAAATAAATCGAATAGAAATCTAGGAAATTGACAGCATATTGCTGCATGAATAGTCCTAACTGTAATTATCACATTAATCATTGCTTTAATCTAACAATATGGCTTCTGCACTCATTATTCAGCAGTGCAGAAAATAGCACTTGATTCAGCACAAAGTAATATTTTGCATTTTTTTACTCATGCACACAAGCCATGAGATACTAAATTGAGGTCATGAAATCATAATGTCTGCAGGATGTATGTGATTTTATTACATATTTTATTACACATAAAATTATTATTTTATTAATTTTGATTTTAATAAAAAAAGTTACATTTTAACATTTGAATTTTAAAGAAAAAAATCCAGTGTTTGTGTTACTTTGATGCACTCTCCAGTAAAGAAAACATGCAAATACTTTTAAGTATCTTTGAATCGCTTGACTGAGCGATTGTCACTCATACTTGCAGCTAAATTTCAGTTAATTCCTAATTTTATCCATAAAAATTTATCTTAAGATAAGTCTTCTCCAATGTCCTTTATGTGAAACTAATTCCTTTTTAGGGACATTTTAAAGAAATGATACTATGAACTCATTAACTGTCATAGTTTTGTATTTAATATTAGCCTCAAATGAGTTATTTGAGTGTATTTACATACAAAGCATACATTTCAGCGTGACATATTGTGGTTATATCAAATTATCAGACAGTTGCACTGGACTTAATACCGCTTCTCACTCAAGCCTATATCAAGCAAGCAAAATGCACTTAAGTTCATGCTCAGAATCGACAATAACCGAGACACGCCTCTGATTTAGACAAACGCCTCCCCACGTGCATAACTCATGTAGCGCTGAATAGCGCTTACATCTGTAGTTATGTCTGAGTCTGAATTCTGATGTGTGTAATTTTTGCATTAAAACCTCACTGAGTGCTTAACTGAAATCCGAATACCATGTTAGGCCACGGCTCCTACCAGAGTTGGATGCTGATGTGGAGTGACACCAAACTCTGTGCTGAGGAAATAATTTGGCTTTAAGATTGTTTTAACTCTGTGACAGTGTGCCATACAGCTTCAGAAACCACATAAACCACATCGGTTAGAGAACAACACTGAACAACTGCTAAACTGGTGGCTATAATATTTTCATTAGTGAAACTAAAGATGGATTACAATTGCAATAAAGCAGTGAGAAGAGCTGCAGTGTTTTGAGGTCTCATAAAGCCGTTGCTTGTGTCATTAAAGAGAAAGAAGAAATGTGGAGAAACAGATTACCATGGAAACAGCTCCGATGTTGTACAGGATGGAGGAATAATTAGCGACATCTATCAAAAACATGGTCTGGTTAGCAGAGAAAGCCATCATGCTTTGTTAGGAAAGTGTGTGTACAGCAGCGGAGGAGTTTTTAAATCACTAGTGATTATTGTAAATCTGTATGAGTTAGAAAATAATGAGGAAATGAGGAAATGGCATATATTCTATATCAGAAGATCTCAGAAGATCAGTATTAGGACTGTTGCATTCCTTTAGAAGTTAAACTAATTTTTTATGAAATCACAAGGATTAATTTCTATTCATTTATCTACAGTTTTCCCCCCCTCCATCGAGTGGTGCATTGCACTGTAATAAATTGTGCATTCCTGCAGCTATAAACAGCCATTCCCTCATCAGCCTCTCTTTTTTCTCTCTCTTTAATTTGACAAGACAAAAAACCCCACAGCTTAACATGCCGCTAAGAAACCGCAAAAAAAGCACAAACTCCAATGTCCTGAAGATGTCTGAAAACATAAAGTTATAACTTTATTCAATTCAATTCTATTCAACTTTATTAGTATAGCACTTTTAACAATGGACATTGGCTCAAAGCAGCTTTACAGAGGCATATATGCAGCTTTACATAAACATACAAACATAGGATACAGATTTTAAGTGTGTCAGTTTATCCCTATTGAGCAAGCCGGGGGCAATGGTGGCAGGGAAAAACTCTGTAAGATGATATGAGGGAGAAACCTTGAGCGGAACCAGACCCATAAGGGAACCCATCCTCATCTGGGTAACACCAGATAGTGTGAGAGTAAAAGAAAGTTCATTATGGTTTTTATATGAAGTCTGTTTGTTGAACTAGTCCACTGTTCACTAAAGGAGACTTAAGTGCAAAACTGTATGTAGTAATTGCAGTCCTAAGGCCATAGCAGTAACCGTAGTCCCAGTAACCACAGCAGAATGTCCATGTGGAATTGAGGTCCAAAACCATTTCCATGGTACTTCAAGCGGTACCATCCTAAGCAATCTCCAGGCTGTAGCCTCCAGCTGATGAGAGCTCCATCCAGAGGTAAGGCATAAGGATGGATCAGGCAGGTACGGAGAACAGAAAGGGCCAGGACCACTGGCATCTCCATAAAATCAATGTGTGGCTCGACAGAAGGAGAGAGGGGGAGGGAGGTAAAGAGAGGGAGAAATTGTTAGGTATGCTTACTATCCCGTGATGGATAAGACTGTGTACTTTGCGTAAAATAAAGTCTATTCATGGTAAGCTTGAGTAAACAAATATGTTTTCAGTCTAGACTTAAACACAGAGACTGTGTCTGAGTCCCGAACACTAATTGGAAGGCTGCTCCATGACTGTGAGGCTTTGCAGGAGAAAACTCTTCCCCCTGCTGTAGCCTTCACTATTCGAGGTACCAACAAATAGCCTGCATCTTTTGATCTAAGTAGGCATGGCAGATCATAGAAGACCAAAAGTTCGCTTAGATACTCTGGTGCAAGACCATTCATTGCTTTATTTTAGTAGTAGTATTTTATAATCAGTGAGAAATTTTACTGGGAGCCAATGCAGTGTGGATAAGATAGGGGTGATGTGGTCATATTTTCTGGTTCTAGTAAGGACTCTTGCAGCTGCATTTTGGACTGACTGGAGCTTGTTTATGCACCTACTGGAACATCCATACAGTAAGACATTACAATAATCTAGCCTAGAGGTGACAAAAGCATGAGCTAATATTTCTGCATCATGTAGTGACATTATATTTCTTATCTTAGCAATATTCCTGAGATGAAAGAAGGTTATCCTAGTAATGTTACCTACATGAGCGTCTAATGAAAGACTGAACTGTACCTCTGACTGTTACAAAGCACTGACACTGGAGACTGCCTTCATAAATATTAAATAAACATCTCTTTATGGAAAACTTCACTATGTCAAATGCTTTTATATGGAGGGTCCTTCATACAAGTCCCTGTGAATGAGCTGTTACTATAAAAACAATAACATATTACAAAGAGTGACATGAGTGAGGTTTATATGTATCTTCACTACTGTCAGAGCTGCTGTTCTAGATAATTAATCAACATTTTCATCTTCTCCGTCTTCATCTCATCAGTCTATAGACAATTTTGAACCCTTAATGGCTCTTTGTTTTTCTGTCTAGAGCAGAGGTTCTCAACCTTTTGTAACTAAAGCCCCCCCAAGCCCTCTCTTCCATGTGGCATGCCCCCCACCCCAATATTGGAGGAGGCCAGTTTTAATAATTATCTATTCTATATAAAATCTATCTATATATATATACCTAATCTATAATCTGTTTTGATAGATAGATAGATAGATAGATAGATAGATAGATAGATAGATCGATCGATCGATCTGAAAAGTCACTAAGTTGGCAACACTGGTCTGCATTGACAGCTAGATAAAAGGCAGGCTAAGTCCACCTCTCCCCAGCAAAAAATAAATGCAGAGGGAGAGGGAACACAGGGTTTTTAATTTATGCACATTTTATTTGAAAAGCAGTAAAATACACAGAGTACCCAGATGATGCCCTATCTGTGTTTTCTTTCTTGAAAACAATGCACACCCCCCCTTGTTGAGAACCACTGGTCTAGAGGAACCCTTAAAAGTTCTATGTAGAACTGTACAACAGAGTGCTTCCAAATATAACCCTCTTCGTAGGCTAAGAACCATTATCCAGTGAACCTTCACAGAATCACGTAGAGAAATGCTAAACTTATGTTCTATGCACTAAGAAGAAAATAATGAGTAATAATTTAGAGCTTGTACCACACACTTACCCAGTTAACACATATAGGTTTACACAAAAAAAAAGGGATTCATCAAGGGTTCTTTCAGGGTTCCTTGGATAATTAAGGATTCCTATCTTTAAAAAGGTTCCCGCCTGACAAGAAAACTCTCTATTGTAGGGTTCTACATAGAAACTTTAAAGGTTCAGAGGGACAAACAACAAACCGTTAAGAATTCTAAATTTTGTATGAGTGTATGCTAAATGTTTCTTAAGGATTATTTGGATTTTTACAAGTACATAGCTTCCTTAGAGTATTTCACTTGGAACATATTCTAACAAGGAAATCCAACCCTTAAGAACTCTTTGTTAGTTCCTCTGGGGGAACAATTAAAGGTTCTATGTAAAACCTTACAAGTGTGTTTCCCTAATAGAAAAAGTCCCATATGGGTAAATCTCTCCATCCAAATTTTCAATAAAAGCCTTATAGTACCCATAAAACCCTTTACTAACTCCTGACAGGTTGTAGGTGTTTAGAATAAAATAATGAGGAATAACTTGGAGTTTGTATTGCACACTAATCCACTTAATACACACACTCCTAGACAAAAATGGTTCCCTTTCAAAGGAAACTCAACGTTGCATGAGCTTTATGCTGTGGGAACTGCCCTTGCGCATGACTGGTATCTGAAGCTTGTGTAACATCATGCCTATTTATAGGCCTGCCATGATCAGGTGATGTGGCAATTAAGTGTGTCGCGTGATATAAAAACGGCATCTGTGAACCACGCCGTAAGCCGTATTATTGTCAGTGAGACAGCATGTCGGTCGTTTATGTAACGCTCGCAAAAGACTCTTCATTTCTTCTCTATCTTTTAAAAAAAAATCTCTTTACTTTTCTGTCCGTTTAAAAAAAGAGAGAAAAGTATGAGTGAGAAAGAATTCAGGAATTGTGTTAAGCGTTGCTCCCGTTTCATCATGGTACACACACACACACACACATACACACGCACACACTTTTTGTGTGAAGTGTCTAGGGATGGAGCATGCCAGGGAAGCCCTTGAGAGGTCTGACTGTGCGCATTGTGAACACCTTGCAATTAGGCAGAGCCACTCGTGGCTCGCTCTCTTCTTGGCCAAAGGGAGTAGGGTTTCAGAGCCTTACGGATCTGGGCTGGCTGCTGCCGAAGCAGCCAAACAGCTCAGGTCCTGGGGATCTCATATAGATCTGGAAGAGGAGATGAGCGCTGCTCTATCTCTTGCTCTGTCTTCTGGCTCCAGCTCTCTGGACTCCTCCTTCAGCTATGGAAAGCCAAAAAAAAAAATTCCTCTCTGACTCCGAGGGGCCAGAAGGGTGTGCCAAAAATGGAGAGCAGCTCTCAAGCATATAAGGAGCAGCTTGAAGTGATTACTAAGGCTGGACAAGCTTCTTCTCCCCAGGGAAAATAAATCTCCCTCACACTGCAGAAAACTCCCCTTTTTTCCAGAAGTGCATGACAAAATATCACGCTTCTTGGGAAAACCATACACAAGCTATACACCCATCTTGCTTGTGGGGCACTGCATACAATGACAGTGTTGCAGGCCTACCAAGCAGACCTGCTGAGTGAGCTCAACATACAACGGCATTCAGCCCCGTCGTTTCGAGTTCACCTGGGCATCCACGAGTGGAGCTTGGGCCAGTGCTAGTGCAAGGGAGGCACAGGAGGAGAGTGTGGTTGTCTGGCTCCCCCTGCAGAGAGCCAGGGGAACCGGGCGGTCACAGTCGCATCCTGCTAATCTGATATGATCTGAGAATGGTCATAAAGGCCAAGCAGACAAAGGAGGAGTGGTCCTGAGGGTCCGTGGAGGGATGTATCAGGGGACATGAGGTTGTTAGGGCAGCTAGCCCCAGTACTTCTGTAGGGCCTCCCCTAGCCAAGGCTGTCCCAAGTTTTCAATGTTCTCTGGTTAGCAAGCTGTAACAGGGCAATGAAAATCTGATGCTTTCCCTCCAATAGAATGTAGAAAAGTTAACATCACTAAAAGACCATCTGGCAGTGTGGGAACTACTGCCAAATGTGTTTCCATGGGTTCTGTCTACCGTAGAAAAAGGTTACTGGGTCCCGTTCAGAGCTTGACCCCCCCAATTCAGAGGTGTGCTCACCACAGTAATCAGCAAAGAGCATAGCCCAGCATTAGCACAGGAAGTAAGATCCCTCTTGGACAAAGGGGCCATAGAACATGTACCCCGTTCCCTGAAGGAGGGAGGTTTTTACAGATGTTATTTCCTGGTCCGCAAAAAAAGATGGGAGTATGCAGCCAATTTTAGATCTGCGTCATCTGAAGCATACTCTTCGGACATACAAGTTCAAGATGCTGATGCTTAAACTTATCATTCCACAGATTTAGATTGAGGACTGGGCTGTGACGATAGATCTAAATGACATATTTCCACATAGAAATATCTCCCGGTCACAGGAAGTTCCTGAGGTTCACGTTTGGAGGCAACACGTACCAATATTGGCTTCTTCCCATCAAGCTAGCTTTATCCCCTCACAACTTCACAAAGTGCGTGGATGCAACTAATTATTGTCTGGGCAGAGGGAAAGTTCTTGTCAGTGAGTGCAATTTACATTCCAGGCAACCAGCATGTGGGGCAGACATCCTGTCAAGGCAGGGGCTGAGGCCCAGGGGTTGGAGGCTCCATCCTCAAGTGGTGGAGTCCGTATGGTGGAGGTTCAGCCAAGCGGAAGTGGATGTGTTCGCCTCTGAGGAGACAACACACTGCCCATTGTGGTTCACCATCACTCCTCCTGCACTATTGTGGCTGGACTCCATGGTGCACACATGGCCGAGTTCACATCTGTACGCTTTTCCCCCAATCGCTCTGCTCCCACAAGTTCTAACAAGAGTTCGCCAAGACCGTCTACATCTGCTGCTAGTAGCGCCTTACTGGCCAGCTCGAATATGGTTCTCAGAGATAATATCCCTGCAGGAATGCACGCTGGAGTACCATGCACTGAGGACATTATATGCACTCAAGTGGCGACTTTTTGTCTCGTGGTGTGAGGAACGTCAGCAAGACCCAGTGAACTGTGCAATAGCTACAGTCCTGGAGTTCTTACAAGGATATTTCTCAGCAGGGTTGACTCCTTCTACAATCAGGGTCTACGTGGCCACAATTGATGGAGCCTCTGTGGGGCAACATTCTCTAACTTCGAGGTTTATGCATGGTGTCAAGCGGCTGAGGCCAATCTGCAGACCATGCATACAGTATCTCACAAATGTGAGTACACTTCTCACATTTTTATAAATATTTGTTTATATCGTTTAATGTGACAACACTGAAGAAATGGCACGTTGCTACAATGTAAAGTAGTGAGTGTACAGCTTGTGTAACAGTGTAAATTTGCTGTCCCCTCAAAATAACTCAACACACAGCCATTAATTTCTAAACCGCTGGCAACAAAAGTGAGTACACCCCTAAGTGAAAATGTCCAAATTGGGCCCAATTAGCCATTTTCCCTCTCCGGTGTCATGTGACTTGTTAGTGTTACAAGGTCTCAGGTGTGAATGCGGAGCAGGTATGTTAAATTTGCTGTCAGCGCTCTCACACTCCCTCATACTGGTCACTGGAAGTTCAACATGGCACCTCATGGCAAAGAACTCTCTGAGGATCTGAAAAAAAGAATTGTTGTTCTACATAAAGATGGCCTAGGCTATAAGAAGATTGCCAAGACCCTGACACTGAGCCGCAGCACGGTGGCCAAGACCATACAGTGGTTTAACAGGACAGGTTCCACTCCGAACAGGCCTCGCCATGGTCGACTAAAGAAGTTGAGTGCACATGCTCAGCGTCATATCCAGAGGTTGTGTTTGAGAATTAGACGTATGAGTGCTGCCAGCATTGCTGCAGAGGTTGAAGGGGTGGGGGGACAGCCTGTCAGTGCTCAGACCATACGCCACACACTGCATAAAATTGGTCTGCATGGCTGTCTCAGAAGAAAACCTCTTCTAAAGATGATGCACAAGAAAGCCCGCAAACAGTTTGCTGAAGACAAGCAGACTAAGGACATGGATTACTGGAAACATGTCCTGTGGTTTGATGAGACCAAGATAAACTTATTTGGTTCAGATGGTGTCAAGCGTGTGTGGCGGCAACCAGGTGAGGAGTACAAAGACAAGTGTGTCTTGCGTACAGTCAAGCATGGTGGTGGGAGTGTCATGGTCTGTGGCTGCATGAGTGCTGCCGGCACTGGAAAGCTACAGTTCATTGCGGGAACCATGAATGCCAACATGTACTGTGACATACTGAAGCAGAGCATGATCCACTCCCTACAGAGACTGGGCCGCAGGGCAGTATTCCACCATGATAATGACCCCAAACACACCTCCAAGACGACCACTGCCTTGCTAAAGAAGCTGAGGGTGAAGTTGATGGACTGGCCAAGCATGTCTCCAGACCTAAACCCTATTGAGCATCTGTGGGGCATCCTCAAACGGAAGGTGGAGTCGACATCCTAGATGTCGTCATGGAGGAGTGGAAGAGGATTCCAGTGGCAACCTGTTTAGCTCTGGTGAACTCCATGCCCAAGAGGGTTAAGGCAGTGCTGGAAAATAATGGTGGCCACACAAAATATTGACACTTTGGGCCCAATTTGGACATTTTCACTTAGGGGTGTACTCACTTTTGTTGCCAGCGGTTTAGACATTCATGGCTGTGTGTTGAGTTATTTTGAGGGGACAGCAAATTTACACTGTTATACAAGCTGTACTGTCACTACTTTACATTGTAGAAAAGTATCATTTCCAGTGTTGTCACATTAAAAGATATAATCAAATATTTACAAAAATGTGAGTGGTGTACTCACTTTTGTGAGATACTGTATCTTCCTCTGACCTTTCAGTGGTCCTGGGCAGGTGCCCCATTTGAGCTCTTAGAGTCATCCTCTGAGGAGCTTCTTACTTTAAAGGTAGCTCTTCTGCTGGCCCTGACATCTCTCAAGCAAGTAGGAGATCTACAAGCTCTCTCTTTTGTCCCTTCCTGTCTTGACTTTGCCCCTGCATTAGAAAAGGCCTTCTCATATCCTAGGCCGGATAATATTCCTAAACTGCCTATGTCTGTTGCCCAGCCAGTAGTGTTGCAGACTTTCTGCCCTCCTCCATTCCTCACACCGGAATAAGAGAAATTTCACCTACTGTGTCCACTAAGGGCTCTCTGTACTTATGTCCACCGCTCTGGCCAGTGGTATAAGTCGGAGCAGCTGCTGGTCTAATTGGATAGTGGAAGCAATCTCTATCGTTTATGAGGCACGCAGACTCCCTATGCCACTGGGCATAAGGGCTCATTCCACTAGGGGGGTCGCCTCCTCAAAGGCTTTGTCCAAAGTGGTTCCCTTACAGGATGTATGTGCTGCGACGGGGTGGTCTATGCCGCACACATTCATTCGATATTACAACCTGGATATACATTCTACCCTGGGCTCGAGTGTCTTGCAGTGACCCTCAGGCTCGTACCTTTTGAACAGGCCATGCCCTCAGTATGATGGAGTGGGTATTCTCGGTCCCACAACGTAAAGCTCAAGCAATGTTGAGTTCCCTTTTTAAAGGGAACGTCTAGGTTACGCATGTAACCCTGTTCCCTGAGAAGGGAACAAGAGATTGCGTAGCATTGTCATACTGGGGCATGTCTGTGAATTGCATCTTCGCTTCAGATAATAGAGGCTGATGGTGTGGTTCACAGGTACCGTTCTTATATCACACAATGTGCTTAATTGCCACGTCACCTGATCACAGCACGCCTATAAATAAGCATGATGTTACACAAGCTTCAGATACCGGTTACGTGCAAGGGGACTTCCCACAGTATAAAGCTCACACAATGCCTCATTCCCTTTTCAGGGAACACGGTCAGATGCGTAAACCAAATGTTCTTCAAGGGCTTTTTAAAGGCTCGTTTAATAATTTAGGGTACTTAGCTTCCAAAAAATTGGTTTTACATGTCACCCTTTCTGATCGGAAACACTTATTTGTAGGGTTCTACAAAGAACTTTTAAGGATTAATTCCTCAGAAGAACAATTGTAGAACTCATAATGGTTCTAAATTTTCATTATCACATGTAGGATGTAATCTGATTCACTAAAAACAAACAAACAAACAAATAAAAAGACGTTTTTTACATAAAAGACAAAATTGCACAAAATCTACAACATAAACCACATTAAAATATACCTCATACCTCATAGACATTCACATTGAAGGTCTACTATATAAATGCATTAACTAACTAAGTAACTAACTCAATCCCACATTATTTGAGTTACAAAATGTACATACTTATAAGTATCTATAAATAAACTTAAGGAAGTAAATAAGAAAATTAAATAAATTGAATTATTGATTGAATAAGCTATCATGGTAAATAAGTGTATACTTTGTAACCTCTTGTTTGTGTATTTTATTTCTTTATTACTTTATTTATTTGATTAGTTTATTGTTACTCCTCCACCCCCCTCATCTGAGGCTGAGCACGGTGATCACGTGACCTGCCGGCCGTTTGCTCATTATGCAGCCGAAACAATAGCATGTTCATGGCTGTGCTAATTATTATTCTGAGAATGTACCAATTTGTTGCTCCAGAGTGACAGTGAGTTAGGGTAGTGAAAGGGGCATGGTGCCAGCCGTCAGAGTCGCCTGAATGGAGCTCTTTCAGCCCGAGGGTGAGACAGAAACGACCGTTTTCTAATCGTGCCAGTAGAAAAAAAAACTGTTAAGGGGACGAAGAGTGGAACAATATCAGTTCAGGGGAGTTTTATAAGAACAATGTAGTGCTTATAAAAGTGCATACTGACACTTTTATATTATTTCATCAAATGTTGCTGGGAAGGTCAATGCGTCCTCGAGTTTTTTTTTTAATTAATTCAAACCAAACCCCCAAGCCACTATGTTCTGGAATCAGTTCATGACCAGAAATCCACAACCAGGTTCAAAAACAGCTTACACACTAATTGGTCATACTGAATGCTACTGATTCTGGCTTTTAGATGTAACCTTACCTGTCCAATACAAGGTAATAGCTGCACAAGCTGTAATTTTCCACCTTCCACACACCCAATAATTATATTATAAAGTATAAATATCCATGCTGACAAGTTGATTTTTATTTTATTAACCAGGAATATATTATAGCTGCTATGTGACTCAGATTGACTCCATCAGTGTGTGTTACTGAGATCAAAACAAATCCATTAACAGAAATGAATAAACATTAAAAATAAAAACCAACAACAATAACAACAAAAATAAATAAGTATATATATGTGTATATATATATATATATATATATATATATATATATATATATATATATATATATATATATATATATATATACACACACACACAGAGGTCACAGCCACACAGCCACACCTCCTTCACTATTACACAGCGGTCACACCCACACCCTATTAACTGGGACTTAAATGCAGAGGCCACACCTCCTTCACTTAGATTGACAAGTATAGAGGCCACGCCTCCTTCTCACCTCCTTCACTGTGACTGACAAGCACAGAGGCCACACCCACACCTCCTTCACTGAGACCGACAAGCACAGAGACCAATCCCACAACTTCTTTATTGGGACTGAAAATAACAGAGGCCATGCCCACACCTCTTTGAATAGGAATGACAGGGACAGAGGCCCACATGCCCACACCTACTTCACAGTGGCTGACAGACACAGAAGCCACACCCACACCTTCTTCACTGGAGCTGTAAAGCACAGAGGCCACACCTCCTTCACTGTGACTGACAAGCATAAAGGCGAAACCCACACCTTTTTTACTGGGGCTAACACACCCAGTGGCTACACCCACACCTCCCCCACTGGGACTGACAAGAAGGGAGGCCACACCCACACCTCTTTCACTGTGACTGATAGGCACAGATGCCACACTCACACTGTCACTGACCCTGACAAGCACAGAGGCCATGCCTATGCCTCCTTCACTGTGACTGACAGACCCAAAGGCCCTCTCCACACTTTCTTCATTAGGACTGACAAACACAGATGCCACACCTCCTTTACTGTTGACTAACAAGAACAGAGGTCTGCCCACACCTTTTTCACAAATTAATAATTTCTTTGTTCAGCAGTCATGTAATAATAATAATAATAATAACAACAACAATAATAATAATAATAATCAATACGATCAATAAGATTAGTCACTAATCTTATGCTGCATGAACACAAAAAAGTAATATCTAAAAATATATGCTTCTTGTGATTTCTTTTTCGTACTGAAGTGTAGTTGTTTGATGTGAATTTAGCATCTCCCACTGTGTGTGTGTATGTGTGTGTGTGGTTAGGAGGAGGTGATGCGAGGGGCTTGAATGGAACAGAAGGGTAGTATAAAAGTCATGGTTGACCTTTACATAGCTCTGAGGTCACTGATCCTTAGGGGAGTGTGACGCACAGTGACTCAACCGCCAAGTCAAACCACTTCCTGTAACGATGGTTCCAGTAGGATCACTGTGACAATGCTTTCAGCTCCGGGTTTACAATGACTTCATCAGCAGCATCAGTGCCCGGAACACACAGCCTGAGTGTGTGGAGAGGAGTGTGTGTGCAGCTTGTGCATTCCTTACTGCTGAGATGCAGTGTGGACACGTGAAATAGTGCTTGTGTTCAGTTCTGAGTCAGGAGTTAAACACAGGAAGCTCTTTGCTTTGGGTCAAAATGACCCATTAATATGTTTACTAAAATACGTTAGTGCTTTTGCTAGCCAGATATGTGGGTGGTGATTTTTTATCATCTAGCCCAAAATAAATATAGAAAATATACTGTATATATCCTTATACTTACACATTTTTGAATTCTGGTTACTGATTGGTCAGAAGGTGTTTGGATGTGCTCAGACAATAGTTCAGACTACAATGCACTCATTCTAATATGTTATTGTTTTTATAGTAACAGCTACATACACAGGGACTTGTACAGTGGACATGCCACATAATCTAAGACTAATAATAAACAAATGTTTCATTAAAAAAAAAGTGTTATACTTTGTAACAAAGTAAAATTTATATTCATTGATGTGTAATTTTTTTTTGGAAAAACCTATTTAACATTTATGAAAGGAGTCTCAGTTATAAGGACTTTGCAACAGTCAAGGTTTATGCTTTCCGGTTTCTCAGTAAAATGAGAGAGGAAAAAAGGTATGACGTATCTTTTAGTAATAAATAGTTATCATTGGCAAACTGCTGTGGTATAAGAGTAAAAAACACTTGCTGTTATAGGAAAGTAATCAATTTTGGGTTGGTAACAATAACTCCACTTTATCACACCATCCTATCATGGATGATTTTCCTATAACAGCATGTCCTGTCATGTTTTATTCCTTACTTGGGAAAATTTTAATATTAAAGGTGCTAACTGTAATCATAGTGCCCTCTGCTGCATGTGATATTGCTATTAGGAAAAACTGATGTCTTTCTCACTCCCTTTGGAGAAACTACATATGCATTATTAATTTCCTTGTACAAAAATGTTTTAATTCTGGCTGGCTTATTTCTGGGCTAGATAAATTATGTAAACTGAAGCAAACCAGAGCCATTGCATTGCAATTTTATGAATCATGGCTGGACTGATGAAGCACCTCATTGATCAAAGCCCCACGCTGCAGTGGTGAAACACCAGGCTGGGCTGCTGTAGCCCCTGATTGGCTGAACTCCCAGGCTGGATTGATGAGTCATCTGATTGACCAAAGCCTTTGGTTCGACTGATGAGGCCCCTCATTGGCCAAAGCCCAAGACTGGGCCGGTGAAGCCATATTTTCACCAATCACTGGACTGTTGAAGCCCCTGAGTGGATGAAGCCCCTGGCTATACTGGTGAAACCCAAACCTAGCCAAAGCCCCCTACTGAACTGATGAAGTCTCTGATTGTGCGAAGCCTAAGGTTGGACTGGTGAAGCCCCAGGCTGGACTGATGAGGTGGCTGATTAGCGAATCTGCAGGCTGGAATGCTGAAGGCCCTGGTAACTGAAGCCCCTTGCTGGACTGGACAATTCTGGACTGGTGAAGCCCCTGATTGTCCAGAGACCCTCACTGGAGTAGAGAAGCCCCTGGCTGTACTGGTGAAACCCCAAATTAGCCAAAGCCCCTTACTGAACTACTGAAGTCCCTAATTGGACAAATCCACAAGGCTGGACTGGTGAAACCCCAGACTGGACTGGGGAAGTCCCTGAATGGCCAGTGCCCCAGGGTGGACTGGTGAAGCCTCTGGTGACAAGACCCTCGCTGGACTGGAGAATTCTCTTATTGATGAAGCCCCTGATTGGAAAAAAACCCTGGCTGGAGTAGACAAGCCACTGGTTGTAGTGGTGAAACCCAAAATTGGCCAATGCCCCTTACTGAATTGATGATGACCCTGATGAAGCAGTCCAGGGGCTAGACTGGTGAAGCCCCAGACTGGACTGGAGAAGCCCCAGACTGGACTGTTGAGGTGCCAGATTGGCCAAAGCCCTAGACTGGACTGATGAGGTGGCAGATTGGCCAAAGCCCCAGGCTGGACCAATGAAGCCCCTGATTGGCCGAATCCGCAGGTTGGACTGTTGAAGCCCCTGTTGACTGAAGCCCCTGGCTGGACATGTGTGTGTGTGTGTGTGTGTGTGTGTGTGGACTGGTGAAGCTTCTGATTGGCCAAATCCTCTGGCTGGACTGGTGAAGCCCCAGACTACAAATGTGAAATGCCTGATTGGCCAAATCCCCTTATTTAACTGTGCCCATGATGAGAAAATTATACTGAGCCCGTGATTAGACAAAACTTCTAGCTGTACTCGTGAAGCCCTTGGCAGGACTGTTAAAGCAACTGATTGGCTATTTAACACTAGGCAGATATCCTGCTATCGTTCTTTCAAAATAAAAGTACTTTAACAAGTAACTATATAGTCTGTGTAACATTATTAAATATTAAATAAGTATAAAATATCAAATAAGTTATCAAATTTAATTAAAACATAATTATGTAATGGGGCACATGGTGGCTTAGTGGTTAGCATGTTCGCCTCACACCTCCAGGGTCTGGGGTTCGATTCCCGCCGGGGCCATGTGTGTGCGGAGTTTGCATGTTCTCCCCATGCTGCAGGGGTTTCCTCCGGGTACTCTGGTTTCCTCCCCCCCAAAGACATGCATGGTAGGTTGATTGGTGTGTCTGAAGTGTCTGTAGTGTATGAATGGGTGTGTGAGTGTGTATGTGATTGTGCCCTGCGATGGACTGGCACCCTGTCCAGGGTGTACCCCGCCTTGTGCCCGATGCTCCCTGGGATTGGCTGCAGGTTCCCCTGCGACCCTGAAGAAGGAGTAAGTGGTAGAAGATAGATGGATGGATGGATGGATAATTATGTAATGATGGCACACTTTTGCACACTATTTGTCAATAAACAATCTCACTAACACTAGAATGCTAGTTAACTTAGTGCCAAAGTTAGTTGACTGCAAGTTAATGTTTGGGTAAGGCTTGCTAGTTAATTAACTAACTAACTAACTAAAAAAAAAGTTCACTGAAAGTTAACGTTTATCATGAATGCAATAGACATATTATTGCTGATCTTTTCTTCTGTGTTCAAACATGATTTTTTTCTGAACAGACTTTTGAAACGTCCATGATATCTTTATGTTTGAGTTTCGCGGTATATTGTCTAACTGATTATGGGGTCTGCTGTGTGGATTCTGGACTGTGATATTGGCAGGTGCGTAACGCCAAATTACCGGCTGCAATTTGCATTTTCCCTCGGCTAAGAAGCGTGCCATTATCATATCAAAGGGAACTCACGACTCCGTCTAGTTCAGAGAGATGTGGCGCCGCTTCAATTTGAGCAATTAATGTGCCGATGAAGACGCTTGTCATGCGTCCCAGAGTTTCGCTGCTTCCGTCCACATTGTTCCTGCCGGCAGAGGACGAGGGAGAGTGTCTATGCTCAAATGGCTGAGAGGGTCGGGCGCGCAAACGCACGCACACACACACACAGTACTCTTTTCCTTGCTTAGCCAACGGAAGTAAATGGATTTGCATGATCTTTAGTGAGACCTTTTTCTCCTCCGTTTCCCCCCTCCTTGAGCTTTTTTTTCAAACACAAAATCATTGCTAGGTGTACTTGTTGTTTGCCATTAATTAACATTAACTGAGTGTACACAGGATCGTTTTCTAGTAAATGATGTATGTATTAGTTGTTGTTTTCTAGAAACATCCATCATTGTCATTTTGTTTGACACTTTTTTTTTTGCAATTCGTTGAACATTAAAAACAAAAAGAGATAAATCCAGGATATTATTGTTGTCCTCTTAAGGAACACTCAGCCATTTAGATTTTTGAGGGGAATTTTCTCCTCCTCCTCCTCCTCCACCTCCTCCTCCTCCACCTCCTCTTCTATTTCTCCGGATTGTTCTGAAGCACTCCAAGGTTTTTCTTTCAGGGCTATATAGCACTTACAAGATGGTATTAGTCACAGCTGTTCTGTGTGATTTCCATCCCTTTGCCGGCACAGCAGCGCTTTGCCAAGTGGCTCTGAGTGCCTCTCGCCATTCAGCGCCGCCTCTCACCGCCTCTCGCCACATCCTCGCAGCCTCTCTCAGCTGCCCTCCTCTGCCAGCGCTAAATTGAATTTGATGTAGCGCCCCGTTTTTTTTTATTATTTTATTTTGCTGTTGTTTGGAAGCCTCCTGAACAGGATAATATGCCTTGATAATATATCATGGCAGACCTGTGTGTTATATAGCGTTTAAAGTTTAGTGAGGGATAAAATATTTGTGGCACAACATCGTAGCAAGCATTACTCACTTCCACAGCTAATGGGAGCACTGTCACGTCTGAACATCACAATAATTATAATAATAATAATAATAATAAATAATTGTTCTAGCACTATGGAATTCTCCAATCATTAGGTTGATTTCTTTTCTATAACAGCAGCTCTAACTCGACTTCTGGTTGTAAATAACAGGTTTATATTAATGCCCTCGTTCTGATACATTATCATTTCTATAGTAAAAGCGCATTCACAGGGACTTGCATGATACTCCACATACAGGCTTATTAAAGAAAAACTGTGTAACCAATATGGTGAAGTTTTCTCTAAGGAGAAATGTGTTTATTTAACATTTATGGAAGAGGTAAAGCTGTAAGTTTAAGTTTTCCCAACATCTTTAGCACAGAGGAGTTTAAGCTTTGTGGTTTTTTGGTAAAGTGACAAGCTGTGTTCTTGACAGGCTGGTGAGGGAACAAATGTTTATAGTTGCTATAACATAAGTGAGAACAAGAAACCAACTTGTTTCATCAGTATTCCAAAACATTAAAAGTACATAACTATAAATGTTTTTAAGTGTATCATTTTGTTCATTAATAAATGAAAAATTGTAATCATTGACAAATTGCTGTGCTATAAGAGGAATAAAATACTTTGAACGGTGCCTCAGCTGAAAGAAGTGCTTGAGGCAGGTTATATTGCTTCAGAAGATCAGTAAAATATGCAGAGATAAACCAGTCACAGCTTTATATGTCATTAGGACAACTTCGTACTTCGTAACTTTGTAGCCATTACAAAATATTAGACACAGAATAAAACAATCCACAGTCATAGGCAATTTGCTTTTCTGAAATAAGCAAAAACAAACATGTTATTTTTTACTATGTTGAACATAGTAATAAAAAAAAATAATTAAAAGATTTTACCTGCCATATGTTGCATTCATATAGGCCAAATGTTTAATTATATAGCATATTATAATTTTCATTTGTCAAGGAAATTGTGACAGTTTTTTATTATGTGACATAAATGCTTTTGCTTTTCTGCCAAAAAAAGATAAATGATTTCATGACATTCATGACTTCATCCTCATTTATTGCTTCAGTTGTTTTAATGATGACTTCCACACATTTGGAAATTTGAACATTAAATTTGTGATGATTGATATAAAATAAATGATTGATGTATGTAATGGAAATGAAGGTGAAACAGAGCGTGGGGCTGAGAGTGGACTTATATTCACAATCACATGTCACATGCCACATGTCAAATAGCATTTTCCTGCCAACTTCCCAACTTTGCTTCGTTATCTCTCCTCTCTGTGATAGGTGTCTCTCTCTCTTCACTTTCTCTCTCTATGCTGCAAGTTCACGCTGATCGCAGTGATGTTTGTGACAGGCTATGACAGGAAGAAACTCTTATCGCTGTGGGGTTTGGAGGCCTTGGCAAAATTGGAAATTGCAAATGGGGTTTAAACTCATCATCTATTATGTCAGATGACCTTTGGCAGCTGCTGATAAAAAAAAAGAGGAATGGGGAAACAAAAAAAGCGGAAGCAGTGTTAGCTCTGATCCAATTTTCAGCACCACATCCACTCACCGGGTTTCATTCGCAGTCGGACGACGGATGGCGCAGAAGTGAAAATGATAGGGTTTCGAGAGAGCAGCCATTGTTGTTGCAGATTAAGATTTTCTCTTCCTATTTGCTGGAGGTCGACCTGCCGGTCCCCTCTGTGCGATTCCTCCATTGTGTAATCAGTTTCAATATCTGCTCCGGGGGACGTGTAAGCCGTCCTCCTGTGATAAACACTCACAGGAGAAATGTTGGACTTAATGGTTTTTTGCTTGGAGGCGACTCAGGGTCACTGTGTACCAATATTGACTCACGAATGTTACCTTTAATCTGACATCCTTACGGAATGTGACAGGATGCCCATGTTCAGAGGCTTCTCCGTGTTCTTCCTGTTCATCCTCTTTGACATGCAGCACTTTACCTGTTCGTGTTCACATTTTTGTGATTGAAATGTCAGTTTGCCACTTGCTCTTTATACATGAGCTCAAGGTTCGGGGGCATTACTGAGGGAGTGTAAAGGGGAAAAGGAAGTTTTTTGTATGCCTCTGAACAGTTCATTGCATAAATTATTATAGTATAGTATATAGAGATTAAATAAAAAAGACAAAACAACAAAGAAACAAAAGAGTCTACCCTCCATGTGAATAAAATATTATGATTCCATAACATGATTTTTAAAAGCTTTGATATTTCTGGCAGAAAGTAACGTTGTGAAATTTAAATACATTTAATAAAAATGCATGTGTCAAATAACAATGTCATAAAAAAGGTGGGGGGGAGGTGAAACAAACAAAAGAATCAAGCCAACAAACTGTCACAATTTCCCCTCGCACTAAGTACTGGAGCACGCAGCGCTCTCCGAAGCGCTTTGCTTTTCTTTTGACACGTGTGGTTTGTTATAGTTTACGTCCTGTCTCCACCCCTGTATTGTCATTGGTTGTTTCCCGTATGTGTCACAATTAGTCTCAGATATTTTGTGCTCACCATATATAACATTTGTCATTTAAACCACTCGTGTCTCTTTGTACTTCGTGAAGTATTACGTGAGTTTTCCTGAATACCAATCCTTTGTTCCTCGATTCATGTGTCATAGCTTTGATCTTGTTCTCGTCCTCGTTCTTTGATTCTTTTTTGCCTCGTTTATGCCCGTTTGCCAATCACCTGACATTTTCTTTACTCTACTAAAGCTCTTATCTGCATTTGCATCGGTCCTAACCTCCATTATGTGAATAATGTGACGCAAACTGTCATATCACAGCAAACCAGTGACTATATTTCCCATCCTGTACTGTGGCCTGCAAACATGGCCGCCATGGACTGCAATTCCCAGAACACTCACATTCATTCTAATCACTCACACCTGCATCGAATTCACAGCACTCACAACCACAGTATAAAGAAACTGTTTGAACACAGAGACTTTGTGAAGTATTGGGTGTTATCACCATACCAAGCGTTTGTACCCTGTTCCTCGTTTTGTTTCATGTTTGTTGATCTTGTTTCTTATTTCTTGTTCTCGATTCTTGCCTTGCCCAGTTTATGCCTGTTTGCCAATCACCTGACCCATTGCCTATTTCTTGACTTCACTATTGTCTCATGTTTTGTATTTGTCTACCTGTCTCTCTCTAAATAAACTCTTATCTGCATTTGCATCCGTCCTAACCTCTATTACATGGATCATGTGACAGAATACTTCGCCTCACCATGGATGCAGCAGGAAGACGGAGAAAATGCCACACTGGTGAACCCCAAGCCAGACAAAGGGCAGTGGTACGGGTCCATTGTGTCCCAGCTTTGGATTCGATCTAGTTACCCCAGTGGACTGCTATAGGGCTTCCAGATCCATACGATGGGTTTTTTGGCTACCCTGAATATTTTCTTGTTGACTGCCAGTTCTATTTTGCAAGCCTAGCGGACCCCAAGCCCGACGAGAAGCAATGACTAAGGTTCATGTTGTCCCGGTTTTTTGGCCCAGCCCGCCGGTGGGTCTAGTGGCTATGGGATCTAGGGGACTTGAGATTGTAACTCAGTTTGTGGAACTATTTGTGACGGTGTTCGGGAGTCCAGAATCCAAGGCTGTTCTGGAACATCTTTTGAGGGGATCAGCCTCGCAGATAAACCTGCCTTGCCATTCACCATCTATTATGAGCAGGCAAACAGGGTGACCTCCTCCTCAAAGCTCCAGCCTGTGATCCGAGAGGTAGTTTCACCTGCAGAGCTCCAGCATGAGACCCAAAAGGTGGTCTCATTCCCAGAGCTCCAGCATGAGACCCGAGAAGTGGTCTCACCTGCCGATATCCAGCCAGAAATCAATGTGGTGACCTCATCTCCAGAGCTCCAACCTGAGACCCACGAGGTAGTCTCACCTGCAGAGCTCCAGCATGAGACCCATGAGGCGGTCTCATCCCCAGAGCTCCAGCATGAGATCCACAAGGCGGTCTCTTCCCCAGAGCTCCAACATGAGACCCACAAGGCGGTCTCATCCCCAGAGCTCCAGCATGAGACCTAGGAGGTGGTCTCATCCCCAGAGCTCCAGCATGAGATCCACGAGGCGGTCTCTTCCCCAGAACTCCAGTATGAGACCTAGGAGGCGATCTCATCCCCAGAGCTCCACCATGAGATCTAGGAGGCAGTCTCATCCCCAGAGCTCCAGCATGAGACCCACGAGGTGGTCTCATCCCCAGAGCTCCAGCATAAAGTCAAGTTTCTGCTAGAGGTCAACGAGGTGACCTCCCAAGCCATGTTCCTGTCTGAGGTCGAAGAGACGACCTCCCACACCAAGTTCCAGTCCAAGGTCGCTGACATGGACAACCAAGTTATGCTCAATACCTCCTCCATAACCTCTTGCTGTTGCTCGTGATGCAGATCCATCAGTTCATCGGTGGTCAGCTCCTGGCTATGTTCCTCCACCAGCTCTTTAATGTCATCTTCATTCACCTCCAGTCCCATGGTCTTCCCCAAGGACACAATTTCATCGACAACTGACTACTCGCAACTCAGCTACTCGCATACCTCGTTTGTGCTTCTCGATGATTTCCTTCTTAACTTCCACCGTAATCATCTCCTTTTTCTTATCGCCTTCCTTTTCAAATTTTTTCTTCATGGGGGCCATTGTCGCAGTACAGTTACTACACAGTCACAACAGTTACAACACTATAGTAAACAGTATACGCTCACATGGATGTTGACTATACAAGTGAGGCACGCTGACTGAGACCAAGCATGTGAGAGAAGAACCATCGGCTCAGTAGTGATCACGTGACGCCCGGCAGACAAAGCAGCTTATACGTACTACAGGTACTTGTATTGCAAGACCTCGCTCGTATATCAAGTTAAAATTTATAAAAAATTTTTGCTCATCTTGCAAAACACTCGCAAACCAAGTTACTCGCAATCCAAGGTTTGACTGTATTTGGATATGAAACTGTTCAGAAATTATAAGCAAAAATATGCTTTTGACCACTAGGTGGTGCTATTCTGAAATGCTGCAGCTAAGCTTCTGGCCTAATACTGATGGCACATTCCAAGTTTCATCACAGTCCCTCAAAGCGTTACAGAGATCTACGCTCACGTCCATTTTGGTATGCTCGCTGTCCAATTCGTTGAAACGGCAATCGAAAATGATATTGTTTATCAAAATTCTGTGAATAACTTTTTTGCTGTAAGTCTCTCTAGACGATGCCTGCCAATTTTCGTGCACATCTGACAAACGGTCTAGGATGAATTCGAAAAAGTAGGTTTTTCCGAAAATTCAAAATTGCAGAAAAATTTTCATGACGGAAAATTATGTCATAGCTTGCAAATGAATAGTTTTGAGCTAAAATGTAAAAGTTATAAGCAAAAATTAGCTTTTTGTTCATATCTCGTGACCACTAGGTGGTGCTGTTCCGAACTTGAGCAGGCACTCTCAAGTCATGATGGCTGACAAATAATATGTTTGGTATGAATACGCTAAAGCATTATGGAGATATACTTTCACATCCATTTTTTGCATATTCGCCATCTAATTCATTTGTGTGTTATTCAAAAATGGTTGGACTAATCAATGTGAATAACTTTTTCTCAGCATGGTCTGAATATTATGTGATTCGATTATGGTGAAAATCGGACAAATGCGCTAAGAGGAGTTTGAAACAATATGTTTTTCAGAATATTAAAAATGGCGGAAAACCTAGTCAGGCATTTAAACCATGGTGTTTCGAATTTTGTTTCTAGCCCTTACGGTTCAAAAGGTAATTAGCATAAACTTGAATGAAAATTTGACCTGTTGGTGGCGCTAGAGCTTTTGAGTGTGATGAATTTTTAGAACGTTTTACCATACGGTTGTTTGGGCTGCCATACACTTCCATGGCGGAAGAATAATAATAAGAGAGGAAACTAATGAAAACAATAGGGCCATTGCCCATTCTGGGCTTGTCCAATAATAGTATGCTAATAATAATATTAATAATAATAATAATAATAATAATAATAATAATAATAACAATAATAATAATAATAAGTGGAGCAGATCCAATAGGGCCTTGCACCGGTGGTGCTCGGGCCCTAATAATAATAATAATAATAATAATAATAATAATAATAATAATAATACAAGTGAAAGAGATGGTCTGATTTAACAGTACATTGTAAACTCTATAGCTAAATAGTGAACACTACAAAGCTAGTCACATTGATTTTATGTGAGACATTTTGACTTGTAATTAAAGGAAGCATCTGTGATTAACATGATTTTCAAAGAAGTTTAAAATAAAAAACCATAAAGGATTTCTTTACGAGATAAGCACTGGATGCCACATGTTCAACATTTTCAAATTTTCTACATTACCCACAATGCCACTTGATTATCTGCTAATAGGGATACAGTGGAGTTTAACCTTCACCTAAACTCTAGCAAAAGAGAGCGATACAGCGACACTTTAATCCCTTAGTCTGTCCAGCTCTCTCACCTCCTCATCTGTACACTCTCCCAGATCAGAATCAGATTCAAAGATTAAACTTTTACTCACCATCAACCCCACCTCCACCATACTCGCCATCTTGCGGATCGCCAACTAGCCGAGGACTCTGAATTCATGATCGCTTTAACATGGATTTCTACACTGGATTTCTCATTAATTTGATGCTGAACGACACTGAAAAGTGAACGGTGAGCAAGTAAATATCATGAAATATTTTCTCATATTAAACTCCATTGTAACTGCGCTAACAATTACAATAATAACATCCCTACTAATGACTGCACCAAGTAAAAAATCATCACCTAAACCCATGACATACATATAAAGATATTTACTGTTTCATAGTACATTTTTATATAAAAAAAACAAACAAACAAAAAAAGAAACCACAAACAAACAAACAAAAAAAACTTGTTTGAATAACAAGTATTAATGCGAAAAGTCCCAAGTTGTTTTTCCTGCCACAGCTCATTTCGCAACACACCTGTCACAGGTGCTGATCGTTAATCAGTTATTACGGCAGTTTATTTGCTGGATGTCAAGTTGCAATTTCCTGCTGATTTGGGGACACTTGTCAGGTGGGAATTATGGGAGAGAACATGTGACAAAACACATCACCGGCACTGCTGCATCTCTCTCTCTCTCTCTCTCTCTCTCTCTCTCTCTAGTTTTTAAGCAAACAATATCTGGGACTCTGAAGTAATAAGGCGGAATGTATAATTAATTACCCAGCTTGCTCTAATTAGGGATGAATAAGTTGTGTCCCTCTCATCATCCCAAATGTGGTGATGGTTAATGCCAGTTTATGCTATATTAACTGCAAATATGCAATCCTTCTGAGAGCACTTTTCCTTGATGAATTTGATGAATGTGACAATAATTAGCAGAGACAGATGAGAGCTAAATTGCTGCTGACAATGTAACGCTATCCGCGGCTCGAGGGCTCGCCGGAAACATGGCAGGCTCACACGCCACAGACCCGGGCCCCGTTTTCTAATTAATACTCCTCCCGCCAGTGGTGAGAGAGAGAGAGAGAGAGAGAGAATGGTAATTGTTTTCGTCAAAAGGCTGTGGGGAGCTATCAGGGTAATAAAGTTAATTAGCAGAACAAACAACCTTTCTCAGCTTTAGACAGAACACCGTGGAGAAGATGCGCTGAGATAAAAATTCCAGAAATAAAATTTCACACACACAAAAAAAATAATGAAAATAAATCAGTCATTTGCGCCTGAATGTAGTTCATCCGACACCCTTTTGTGTGAAATTTTAACTCAAGGAATTACGTTTCGCACCACGCTTCATCAATCTAAATCCGTTACAAAACGACAATTAATTTTATCTCTATGAAACAATGCACCATTCATTGTCTTTTCCCTGCACTGAACACACACACACACACACACGCACACACAGACAGATACTGACAGGTTTGTGTAATGAAACGGTGTAAAAGTTCCAGCGTCACAGCATGCAGAATAAACACACTTCAGCAGCCTGAGGCATGTTTGGTGTCATGTTTTATTTTCCAGATAATCCCCCCCACCATACACACACACACACACACACACACACACACACACACACACGCTGCAGGGAGGTGTGTGTACACAAGGTGGTGGTAGTTCTACTTTTTTTCCCTCAGCACGAGCATCCTTGAACACGTAATTAAATTCAAAATGTGTCTTGTCAGATTTTTTTCCCTCAGCTGAAGGGCATTCTGTAGCTGTAGCTGTGATGCTCTGTGATATATATATATATATATAAAAAAGAAAAACTTTTCTTTTGGTCGCATCTTTAGAAAAAGGTTTCAAGGTTTGGAAAGTAAACACACCCATGATGCATTTCAGTTTGAATAGCTGAATGTATCTACCATCTTGCACAAAAAGGAAAGGGGTTTTTGTGTTTATTTATTTATTTATTTTCTTTTCTTTCTTTTTTTTTTTTAAACAAAATCCCAAAAAAGGATTGCTCCTCTATTAGATTACTTTGATTCGGTTGATGTGCAAAAACATGTATTTAGAGCCTAAAACTTGCTAAAAGACCCTGAGCTGTGATCGGTGCAGGTCGATAACGACAGGCTTTCGGGGTTTTTTTTCTATCCTGACTCCTGATGCTCACCTGGGACTCATGATAGCTTATCAAAGCCTGAGCAGCGCTTCCTCAACACCAGCACATAATAGGGGCTTTCAGAGAGGAAGACTGGCAGCATGGGGAATTATGGGAAACGGCGGTCAGCTGACAGCCTGATGGACAGCTTGACTGCTTTTGCAGCATCATGGGAAATAGCTGTCACCTGATGCTGCCGTTCTCCCACTGAGATAACCTTCATTGTGACAGTGTAAACAAAGATAGCATTCTCGAGGTTCTCGCGGATCGAGGAGGCTTTTTTTTTGCACACAGCTCAGGAGAGCCTGCACTTGATCCTTCATTAGACCTGATCGATGTGCTAATTGATTATTGAACCTGGGTTTGAAGTGGTGAGCTGTGAGCTGTGGTGCTGCTTGATTTTTATTTTAAAAGTAATTTAAAGGAAGCCAGAATTTTACAATAAGTTCGATAGCTGGAGATATTCTTCTCTTTGAGCTATATTGAATAATTCCAATGATAAAGGCATAATAGTACATTTTATTCAGGGAAAGTGGTTAATGCATACTCTTGAAGTCACCAGATGATGTCATATACATAATTATATGTGTTTAATTTGCATATTCATTGGATCATCATGCGCATTTGCATATAGATGTGTTACAAAAGAAGAAATATTATCTGAAGACTCAAAACCAGGTGGTGTAACAAAGCAGAGTTACTGTTACCACCTCAAAGTTGATTATTTTCCTATAAAAGCACATCCTAAAGTGTTTTCTTCCTCTTATGCTGCAGTAATTATAGTCTTTTTTAGGGCTGCTTGATTATGGCAAAAATCATAAGCACGATTATTTTGGTCAATATTGAGATCACGATTATTAAACACGATTATTTACTGACTTTGGAAACATGCATTTAACTTAAAAAAAACACACAATGTTTTATTGTATCTTCACCAGTGGATTTCCTTGAATATAATTAAACTGAAAAAAGCTAAACAAAATTAAATAAACACACACACACGCACACACACACAAACACACACACACTTTGGCGGGAAGTGAGTTTGGCCTTTTAGGAAGGGGTGAAAGCTGTAAAGAAAAATGGTGTGCGGTTTTTAAAAAGACAAAATGAGAACATTGCGAAACGAAATGTAGCTCAGTAATCGATTTATCTCGATTATTTTGTTTTCTTAATCATCGGCGGCCATAATTGAAATTGAAATGGAAAATTCAACTAATCGCATAGCCCTAGTCTTTATCCATTTATAGTTACATTTAATGTTGTTAGCAGCTTACCAGCCTCTCCAACAAACCAACAAACAGCTTGTCATGACACCGAGAAACCACAAAGTATAAACTCCTCTATCCTGAAGATGTTGGGAAACAAAGTTACAGCTTTAGCTCTGACTGTTACAAAGCGCTAACTCTGGAGACTCCTTCCATAAATGTTAAACAAATATCTCCTTACAGAAAACAATGATTATATGCTTTTCCTTGTTATTAACATTTTCCGCTAATCTGTTTATTTTTAGGCTTAGTTCATGTGGGCTGTCTGTCCCTGAGAATGAGCTATTACTATAGAAACCTTAACATATTTTTTAAAAATGCATTAATCTAAACCTTAAAATCATTTATGTTACAACAGGAACTATTTAATATAATATTAATATTTACTTGCCAGTTTTTCTCTATGACACAGTCAGCTTACTATACCATTCATACTAATTATGTAATATTAGTGTATTTTTGTACTTAATATACTTTAGCTGCTAACCAAATGGTTTTTTTTTCACGTTAATGATTCATGCAGATTTTTTGCCCCTGTACATTGTTCTTGTGTGTACAGTATACTGTGTGTTTTTTATTATAATTTGATAACTCAGGCTATGCATCGTTTCTGAACATGTGCTGCTTTATAGACTAAACACACTCTAACAGAAGGAATGACAGGTTCTAGATCAGGTCAACAATGCGCATGATTACGTTACACACCCTTTTTGATCAAAGACCCGAGGAAATGGAGTCTGGACACGCCATAGATATTTGCTATTACAGCGTAACACATGTGGTCGACTCTCTCTGAGGAGCCCCTATGGAAATCTGTGCAGCTCTGTAACTTATTCAGACTAAAGCCGTAATATTGCAGTATGTGGTGAATGGGCCGTTTATAAACATCAGGGCAGGATGAGAAAATCAGGGAAAGGATATTTAACTTTGTTACAGTTACCAGATGAATAAACATGCACATCAAAATACAGGCGGCCTGGCACGAGAATTCATCTTCAACCCTGTGCTCCTTAATTTAAATAAGGAGAGAAATGGTATAATGAATGTGTGTACATCCCACAATCTACATGCTTACAGCTTTCCATTGACAAAGATGTCATTCCATTAAATAGCAAATAACAGCGCAGTGTCAGAGAAAATGAACAAATATTGCATGAAGTAATTTTCAGTAGATTAGCAGAAGAATATTAGAACTCAGTTTTAAATTTCTTTAAAAATAATTTATAAACTCTTGTTGCATTTACTTGAATCTGAATGTGTTGATTCATTTTCTATAACAGCAGCTCTGACGGCAGTGCTATCACTATATAGGTTTATATATAATGAATGCACTCCTTCTACTATGTTATGGTTTCTGTGGTAACAGCTTGTTCGCAGGGACTTGTATAATGGACGCAAGACAGATTAAACCAAGTTTAAAAAACATTGATGTTTTCTGTAATGAGACATTTATAGAAGGAGTCTCTAGTGTCAGTGCTTAAAACTGTAGAGGCAAAACTGTAACAGCCAGAGGTAAAACTGTAACTTTATGTTTTCAAACACCTTCAGATCAGAGAAGTTCATGCTTTCTGGTTTCTGTCAAACAAAATAAGCTGTGTTTTATAATTTTGTGTCTTATTAACATCAAGAGAAAGGAAGAAAGAGAGTCTGGTGAGGGAACGCCTGCTTATAGCTGCAGTAACGTAAGTGAGAACAGGAACTAATTTGTTTCACTGAAATTAAATGTAACAATGAATGGTTAAAAAGTATGGCATGTTGTTCATTAATAAATACACATTGTAATCACTGGCAAATTGCTGTGGTATAAGAGGAATAAAACACTGCTGATTATTTTCCTAAAACAACACAGTCTGAAGTGTTTTATTCCTTACTTAATATATATTTTATATATATACATATATCATATGTACTGTATGTTACTGTATATGTGTCTCAAAAAACCTGAAGTAGTTGTTCTTACATGTTTCAAAGTGCATGTCGTCCAGCCTTAGACAAAATATTTTTACGCTGAGGTGTTTTTCTAACCTTTCTGTGATGCCGGTGGGAATTTACCACTGAATGATGGTTCCTTGTTGAAAACAGCAGTGCGTGAGGTATTTTTCAGGCCACTGGATGTCTTGTATGAACAGCTACATCTGGACTTTCAGAAATGTACATATTTGTCTTGGACCATGATCTTTTCTGAAGTCATGTGGGTGTCCATGTGACTCGATCTAGCTGTGAGGTGAAAAGTGGCATCAAATTCCACTTCTTAATTTCTGTAGATTTATATCATGTTTATTATCATGTTGGTTCCAGCATTGTTATGTAAATGTGCTCATTCTACTACATTATCATTTTTATAGCAACAGCTCATTCACAGCTCTACATAAACGGATTAAACAATTGTTGATGTGGTGAAGTTTTCTGTAAGGAAATGCTTATTTGACATTTATGGAACAAGTCTCCATCAGTGCTTTGTAACAGGTAGAGGAAAAACAGTAACTTTAAATTTTCAGGACAGTGGAGTTTACACTTTGTGGGTTCTTGGAACCCTTTTTCTAAGAGCTTACGATGACAGAACCTCACACTTACCCAGTTGAAACATACACTCATACAGTTCTTCAAAGGTTTTTTAAGGGATCACTAGAAAAATCCTTTGCTGTATGGTTCTACAGAGGGACAACTGGGGAAGACTTCTAGTTGTTTAAACATATGCATGTTTGTACATTCACAAAGACACATACACAGAATCATTTGATAATAATGTTTATAATGGCCAATTATATTGTTATATTATATATATAAATTAACAAAAAGGTACAAAACCGATATGTGTGCATCAGAGTGCTGTTAAAATATACAGCAAGTTATTTAAACAATATTTAAATTACATGGCTATAATTGTATTGTATAGAAAACATTTATAATACATAGTGTGTATTTGTGCTATATAAAGTCACATATATATATTATATAACATGTTTTTGTGTTTTATGGGCAAGGTGGCTTAGTGGTTAGGACGTTTGTTTCACAACTCAGGGGTTGGGAATTCGAATTCTGCCTTCGCCCTGTGTGCATGGAGTTAGCATGTTCTCCCCATGCTTTGGGGGTTTCCTCCGGGTACTCCTGTTTCCTTCCCCAGTCCAAAGACATGAGTTATAGGCTGATTGGCATTTCCAAACTGTCCAAAGTGTGTGAATATGTGTGTGCATCCAGGGTGTCTAGGGTGTCCCCTGCCTTGTGCCCTGAGTCTCCTGGGATAGTCTCAAGGCTCCCCGTGACCCTGTGTAGGATAAGCAGTACAAAAAATGGATGGATGGAAAATAAAATAAAAAATGGTAGGCTGCATTTATTGTCTCTGTTTGATGGAATCCTCAAAAAACTGCAGTGCTAACCTACAAAAAATACAATGCTAAGTATAAAAAATCCTTGATATTTGGGGCAGTATTAGTATTAATGGCATACACTTTGGTGTATTACGCTGACTGTATTTGTAAAAAGCAAGCAAACAAACAAACCTTAAATGTTCTAAATTAATTAGACAGATGTAAAGACATTATTTAAAAATAGCTATGCTTGTATATTAACAGAAAGCATACTCTGAATAAAAAAAGAAACGAATAAGAAAAGGAAATAGCTCTCTTATGCTGCATTTCTTGGCTTTAATTGAAGGAACCTTAAAAAAATACTAGAAGTAAACAAAACAGTTTGATATTTTGGACTGTACAATGTTTTGTTAGATGAAGTACACACATGTAAAGGCATTTTAAAAAAACATACCCATGTTTGTACATAAACAGATAAAATACACCTAATAAATGAGAAGGAAAAAGAAAAGAACAGGAAAAGATAAAAAAGAGAAAAAAGTAACTTCAGAAGGCTACATTTCTTGGCGGTATTTGAAAGAATCTTCAAACAATGCACGAAACTATTTAAAAAATGTACAAAAAATCAATTACTACAAGGTAGACATTATATATAATGAACAGCTTGTTTCATATTATTCACAGTCACACACTCTATAAAAGGAACTCATACAGGAACTTGGCATCATGCTGGAATAAACAGTAATGATGTCACACTCCTGCACTCCTGTAAGCATCTTGTTCACACTCTTCTCATAGCACAAGCTTTTTCTCTGCTCTTCAGGATGATGTTAATATCATGAGGAGGTCCTTTGTTATAACACAAGCTCCTTAAATGTGCTAAATTCTTCAGCCTACAATGCTAACACACACACACACACACACACACACACACAGACACACACACACACAGACACACACAGACACACAGACACACACAGACACACACACGCACACACATTGTGATGCAGCTACACTGGAATCTTGAGCAGAGGTGTCAAACATTTTGACGATGTGTCTCGAAGAAATGTCTCCAGAAAAACAATGGCACAAACCGCAGGGTGTTTTTTTTTCACTGTGAGAAAATCCTTTTGTTTTAAACTTGTAGCTCGAGGGCTAATTCTGCTAATTGCTCTCTAGGTTCTTACTCTGAAGCAGATTAGGAAGTATTTTCGCAGGTTTGAGAATGACTTAGCGAACAAGCAATTTGTACTAATTTGCTGAGACTCAGAGACAAAAAGGCAGCTGCTAGCATGGGAGAAGCTAAGCATCTTAGCCCTATTATCACAACGTGTAATGCTAATGCTAACACAACAATAGGGTGTGTGAGGGAGAAAAGCTGAGCAGGAAAACTTTACTCTGTTAAGGGTAAGAGATTTTCATGGAAATTAACTTCACATCCACCTGTTCACACTGAGTTTAACCCTACACTGCACTCTGCAATGTTTCTTCAGGAAACTGTCCAAGAAACTGTTTTTAAAAATGAACAAACCTTTAATTAACAAGTAAAAAAAAAAAAACAAACAAAAAAAAACATGCACAGACCTCTGCTGCGGCCGGGGCTGGGGCAGAGGGACCAAAAAGGGCACTCAAAAAAAAAAATGCCTTACACGTTAGAGAGTTGGAGTTGGACTTAGATTTCATTTCACTTAGATGCATTTCTCCAAAACATACCATAACACTTAAAAGCATTAAAAAGTGTCATGAAATAAATAACTAATACTCACTGGTTACTAATACTTAAATAAGCACGTGAGGACATGCTAAACTATGCTATTGTCATTGAATGGTTTTGGATAAAACCAAATTGAATGCCATTGTCAGAAATGCGGCAGCAGTCGAGCTATACATTTTTTTTTATAATGAATTAAGCATAACTCGCATGCTGCTGCATTCGCTACATTTACAATATTATGTTAGTATACTTTAAAAAATTTTGTATTGTCTGCAGCTCATGAAATAGTTCGAAGACTCATGGTTAAGAGACTGCTGTGTAGTGCTATAATCAAAGCTCTACCTAACACTTCTGCCAAACATCTCATTCACCTAACTATTTATACAGTTTTATTTTGTATTTATTGTTATTGTTTGTGGCAATGGTAGAAACATGTTGTTAATTATTATTATTATTATTATTATTATTATTATTGTTACATTTACATTTTGAGACCAAAGGGGCGGAGGCATTTCAATACATATTTCCTTTCTTTCTTTCTTTCTTTCTTACCTTCTCTCTCGTTTCTTTCATTCTTTCTCCTGACTTTCTTCCTTTCTTTCTTCTTCTTTTCCAACTCTCAAAGAGTTTACTATTTACTTAAGTAAGGATGATAAAATGTAGATTGTAAAATATAAATCACAGATGTTCACATGTAGATTATTGTTAATGAGTATTATTAATAAGATATGAAAATGAAAGTGTTGATTGTCAGTGTGGTCAGTGTGGTAGAAAGATTTGGAGTGGTTAAACATGGCAGTCATCAATAAATAAATTTAGGTTATATGTTTTTCTCTCCTAACATGCTGGAGTGTAAAGCTTTACATTAGTACACTGGCTGTAACCCTGCAGTGGAGCTGTATGTAAATAAAGTGTATGAAGCCTCAGGGGTGTGGTCGCATCATTAAGCTCCAGGTGGGAGTCGAGACTGCGTGAGAAATCTCACACCTCCCCCGGGGAGACACTGATGTGCAGCAGGACACTCACCAAGTCACTATTTGACTCTTTCCCTATCTTTACTAAGGCCCTGTTTACACTAGTGCATTTTCATTTTAAAACGCATAACTTTTGCTACAGTTACGCCTGTTGTCTACACTACTCTGGCATTTTTGACCCTCGAAAACTAAGACTTTTGGAAATGCAGAAGACCCTGTTTTAGTTTGAAAACTCTGGGCCTGCGTTTCAGTGTAAACAGACCAAACCGAATTTTTTAAATTTTTGAAAACGAAGGCGTGGCTGCCCACATTCGCCTCCTGATTGGCTCTTCTTGATCATTGCGTATCCTTCCCTGATTCGTCAAGCCCCTATCATATGACCATTACGCTACCTTGATCGTACACACAACAACATGGAGACTAAACCGCAAGCTTTGCTGGCTTTGTTTTCATTCTTAACAGCCATTGTGCAGTTAAATTCTGTATTTTATAATACTGCAGCTGCCTACATGCGCAAGAGGCAAGCTATAATTAGAGCAATCGGCAACAAATACCCAGTGTGCATGAATGGTCATGTGACATGCGTTTTTGGTCGTGTAGTGTGGACAGAGATCGTTTCTGAAACACAGCGGACATGCCAGTGTGGGTGAGGATCGTTTTCATTTTAAAATGCCGCTTTGAAATGAAAATGCATTGGTGTAAACAGGGCCTAAGACATGAATACAAATCTCATACAAAACACTTTCTATGATTAGCTCAGTTTCTGTAATGAAGATGAAAAAAAAATTGGTGTTAAAATGGCTGCTGTTTGTTTAAGATGGCACAGGAGTAAAGTAATACCTCAGGGATCCATGTTAGGTCCAAATCTCGTTTCCTTGAATAACTCTTTAAATGTAAAACAATTGCATGATAGAAACATTCCTCCACATTTCAGTCAGTGAGCATTAATAATTTAAGTGTATGACTTTGTGATTTTGAATCTTCTACAGTGCCCTACAGTAATATTGGCACCCTTGGTAAATATAAGCAAAGAAGGCTGTGAAAAATTGTCTTTATTGTTTAAACTTTTGATTGTTTGTTCAAAAAATCCACAAAAATACTCTACTCTCATGAACATCAAACAATTGCAAACACAACATAGCTTTATAAAAAAAAACAACAACTTTTTTACATATAGTTATGTTACAATTATTGGCACCCTTTTAATCAATACTTTGTGCTACCTCCCTTTGCCAAGATAACAGCTCTGAGTCTTCTCCTATAATGCCTGATGAGGAGAATACATGGCAAGGGATCTGAGACCATTCCTCCATACAGGATCTCTCCAGATCCTTCAAATTTCAAGGTATATACTGGTGGACTCTCCTCTTCAGTTCACCCCACGGGTTTTCTATGGGTTTCTATGGTTTACTGTGGTCAGTAAACCATTTGTGTGTTGATTTTGATGTATGTTTTGGATCATTGTCCTGCTGGAAGATCCAACCACGGCCCATTTTAAGCTTTTTAAGGCAGTCAGGTTTTCATTTAATATTTGTTGATATTTGATAGACTCCATGATGCCATGTATCCTAACATAGTGTCCAGGTCCCCTGGCAGAAAAACAGCCCCAAAACATTAATGAGCCACCACCATATGTAACCGAGGGCATGAGGTACTTTTCCATATGGCTACCTCTCTGTGTGTGCCAAAACCACCTCTGGTGTTTATTGCCAAAAAGCTCTATTTTAGTCTCATTTTTTTTTTCCACCATAGAACCCAAGCCCATTTGAAGTTTCAGTAGTGGCAAACTGAAGACACTTGAATTTGTGTTTAGATGACAGTAGAGGCTTTTTTCTTGAAACCCTTCCAAACAACTTGTGGTGATGTACAGTTGTTTGCAAAGAACACATCAAACAAATGAAATTGAAATAGTTCAACACAACAAATGCTTCAAGTGGTTTCCCCAAATTCAACTGAAAATGCAACTTATAATGATTTCTCTAGTTTCAGAATTATTCAAACCCCTGAAGAGAATCCCTCAAAACAGCACAACACAAAACAATTGTTGTCTCAAGCACACCTGATGCAACTAATCAAGGGCTTCATTAGTTGCACCAGGTGTGCTTGAGCATGAACACATGAAATACCTGAACTAGCTAGGGGTAGAAAATATAAGAAATACCTGGACGGGGCAGAAAAAGGAAGCTATCAACAGCTGCAACCAGATTTCTGAGAAGGCAGGTTGTGAAAAACCTTCGAGTGACTGCAAAAGCTCTGCATCCTTGTCGCAGTGTACTGAGACAATGTAGATACGTGTCCAATTCCGGGTTGATTCATAACATTTCCACTTTTTAATTATTGCCCTGATGGTGGAAATGGGCATTTCAATGCTTGTGCTATTTTTTGTATAGCTACTTCACATTTTGTGAAGCTCAACAACCTTTTGCTGCACATCAAAGCTATATTGACTAATGACTAAGGGAATTTGTCCTATGTGTTACCTCATATTAATATCCCAGTGAAACAGGAAGTCATGGTTGAACAATTTCCTGTTCCTAGTCACCCAAGTGTACTAAAAAATGTAAAATATCAATGGGAATATACTTCAAATATATTTTTCTCATATGAATTCATAGGGGTGTCCATAATTGTCACACACCTATATTTAACAAAGATTTTTTTGTTTGGATAAACCTGTGTTTGCAATTGTTTAATATACATGAGCACAGAGTATTTTTGTGATTTTTTAAAACAAAATATCAAAAGCTTAAACAATAAAGACAATTTTTTACAGCCTTCTTTTCTCATATTTACCAAGGGTGCCAATATTAGCATAGGGCAATGTACATGCTCAGCTACCATCCTGTAAAAATATGACCACCTTTACAAAAATATTGTCTTTTGCTTAATTATGCCTAGTAGAAATATTATGATGGTTAGTTTTATTTAAAATCAGAATTTTAATTAATTGACCAGCCAACCAGTGCACGTACTGCCTACCACACCACAGAGATAACGATCTCGACTTGACAAGCTAATCACATGCTTGTTTTATTTATTTTTCCATGCTAGACGCTTTTGAGGGAAGAGATGAGTGATGAGCAGCTTCCTGCTGGGTGAAACAAAAATGGCTTTTCCGCCTCGCCTCCTCTCTAATGTGTTTGAACTGAGCAACTCAGTGTGAGGATCTCTGTGGTAATCTGCACCCACCTGCCCAGACCAACAAACGTCCTGTAGAACTCAAAATTTTTCCGAAAAAAATTAGCGAAAGGAAGTGTAAAGTATTATATTCTTCCAGTGGAATACTGTGAAGATGAGTGATCAGATGACGTAATAAAAAAGAGCAGGAATTTTCTATTTCTGTGCTCCTTTATTGCATGTTTTTAAATCCACAATGAAACTGGAAGCAACACTCAAACACATCCATCCACGTTACTGAGGTCTGTATACCTTCTGTCACTTCATTTTGAAATGAATTAAACTGTGTGCAAACGAGACGAGTTTTCAACAGTTTTAAACCCTAAAACAGTAACTACTGCAAAAAATCGCTCATATTTCTTCTATATATAACATGTTGTACTTTTTTAAGAAAGCACAAGTGTGACGGTAAAGCAGGGTGACACAACAGATTTTAAAAATCAGCAGGATTTTCCAGGTATTGCAAGTTAAGAATATTTTAATCCCCCAACATTTCTGTATGTTGATCCTTGTTTTATTTTAGCTTTTATGAAAGCAAAATTGATTGTAGACTTTGTGTGCTGAAACAAGTAGAAACCATTAAAAAGGAGTCAGTATTGAAATAAAAAAAAACTTCATGATTCATACAAATATAAATAAATCCAATTAACAATGGGCATGGCATGTTTTCTTTCTTTCTTTCTTTCTTTCTTTCTTTCTTTCTTTCTTTAATTCTTAAATACAAAATCCAACTGCCAGCTGATGATGTCATAGGGGCATTTCCATTTCCAGTCTCTTTTCAAATTTATCTTCTATAATTTTTCTTCTTTCTTTCTTATTTTCCTTCATTTCATTATTTCCCATTCTTTCTTTCTTTCTTTCTTTCTTTTCATGTTTTCCCCCTCTTCTTTTATTTCCTTAAAATAAAAATAAAAAACTTCTGCCTGGTGATGATGTCATTAGAGGTGTACCAGCAGCCGACCAATCAGCAACTTTGTTGTTTATTTTTTTCTCTTTTTGTTTTCTTTTTCAAATTGATCACTTTCTTTCTTTCTTTCATTCACTTTTTTAATTTTCATTGCCCATGTGTAGTGTCACATTAGGCATTGTGTCTATACCGTCAGTTCGAAAAATCATGCAGCTTGTCATGTAACCCGAAAAAAAAAACAACAACTGTATGCTCCACTGTCCTGAAGATGTCAGAAAACTTAATGTTGCAGCTTTACATCTGACTGTTACAAAATACTGACACTAGAGACTCCTTCCATAAATGTTAAATAAATGTTTCCTTACAGAAAGTTTCACCATATCAATAATTAGAAACAGTTTGTTTTGTTTGATTTATGTGGAGTACCTGCACTACAAGTCCCTATGGACGAGCTGTTGCTATAGAAACAATAATGTATTAGAACAAGTGCATTAATATAAAATTGTTATGTGCAGGTGCATTACTATCAGAGCTGCTGTTCTAGAAAACTAATCTCATCTATATTGAAAATGGGACAGGACCTACAATTGAGCCCTGAGGAACATCTTTGTTTGTTTGTGAAAAATCAGACAAAGTGTTATGTACCTTTAAACACTGAAGTGTTTAATAACTCTGGAACTATTTACCCCAGCATAGGGGCACTCTGTATGAGTGATGTGTTTGTAATGAATGTTATGCAGCTTCAGTAAATTTGGAATTGCTTTAAGGCTGCTGCTGCTGTTGGGGTTTAAATGGAGCGGTGCTGAAGGACACGCGAAAGAGTCCTTTTTCCTGGAGGCAGAAGTGGCAGATCGATGGAGGGTGTAGGAGTGGAGTGAATCTTTGTGTTCTCTGTAAAGCTGCTGTCTGATTGTGTGTGTGTGTGTCTCTCTCTCTCTCTGTGTGTGTGTGTGTGTGTGTGTGTGTGTGTGTGCGCGGAGGGGAGAGACAGGCCCGACCTCTCCTTGTTCATCTCTCGCCTCATTCAGCAGCTTGTCAATAGTTGGCCTTGAGCTCAGTCACCACCCCCCAACACACACACACACACACACACACACACACACACACACACACACACACACACACACATTTGTTTTACTATCTGTATAAGGACCTGGTTCTCTTAGGTATTTTTTTAATAAAGGCTGAACATTTGTTAAAAAGCAGTTTTCCTTGTGGGAACCAGCCAATTGTCAGATATTTCTATGCTTGTGGTGAAATTTGTAACTAGAAGAGGTAAAAACATGCCCACACACAGACACATTTACATATTTGCTTTCTGACACTCGCGGTTATGTTTTACGTGGTTATCTTTTTGGTGAATGAATAAATATCAAAATGTACATAGATCATTATTCTGATGTCATTATCATCATTATCATGTCATTATCATTATGTTTACTCTTCCTGACAAGCCATCATTTTCTTCTTCTTCTTCTTCTTCTTTTCTTCTTCTTCTTCTTCTTCTTCTTCTTCTTCTCTC
Organism: Ictalurus furcatus; assembly: GCF_023375685.1. Classification (NCBI taxonomy): domain Eukaryota; kingdom Metazoa; phylum Chordata; class Actinopteri; order Siluriformes; family Ictaluridae; genus Ictalurus; species Ictalurus furcatus. The sequence goes on from NC_071264.1 coordinate 18,745,910, forward strand.
TTTATTTATTAAGAGTGCAGTCTGAGGTGTTTAATATTCTCTTTCTCCACTCACACTTCACTCTGTAGAGAACCTGAGGAAGAGGATTTCACTGTGGATTTCAGGGTTATAAAGTTGAAAAGCTTTCAGATTTAAGATTAAACTTTATCATTAAACACACTGATGGAATGTTGGAGAATTTCAATTCCAACTCTCAGTTGATGATATCATAAGGGGCATTACAGCAGTCATCCAATGAGCAGCTTTGCTGATACTCACACTCTGAAACTTTCCTTCTTTGTTTTATTGCTTTTCTTGTTCTTTCTTTCTTTGCTTCTTTTATTTGTTTGTTTGTTTGCTTCTTTTTTTTATAGCTATTTCTCCAGGTTAGATCACCCTTTAATTTTTCCCTCTTTCTTTCTTTCTTTCTTTCTTTCTTTCTTTTTTTTTCTTATATACATATTTCTCCATGTTAAGACTCAGGGCTCCATGCAGGAATTGTACTCTTGCTCCTCTGTACGGTTTCCATGGAAACCTAAAGCAGCAATTGGGCTCTAAAAATAGTGTCGTTATCAGTGTAAAATCTGGAGGCACCTATTTATGTATTCGGTGCATGAATGAAGAATTAAAGTGTTCTCGGCATGGAGGAGCGGCCCAGCATGAGGTGCGTGACGACACGGCTAGTGTCTCTTATCTGTTATCAGTTTGTTGATGTCATTTGGAGGGTTCCCTGCTGAGCTATATTAATGAAACACACCGAAAACCTCTCATCTCACATGAGCAGCCAGACACACATCAAAGAATACCATCATCATCACACATGTCTCATCACACCTGTGTGTTTCTAATTACATTGGACAGGTTAAAGCCTTGCAATGATACCTCTGTCACCCCACCTCACCCTCAACACCCCTGTCCCAAAAAAAATATACCCCCACCCCCACACATTTTTTACTGTTCAGTGGTGTGTTTCTCTTTTTGAAGCCTTAGTGAGCAAATCATCATTAGATTTTGTAAATAAGCCCATTAATAACTTTTAAATGATAGGGCTGTACAATTTTGGATTCTGATTGGTCAGAAGATGTTGAGGATGGGGAGGATTTGATGAGAATTGTGAGGATGTTGAGGATATGGTACGAATGCTGAGGATTTATGAGGATGTGATGAAGACGTCATGAGGATGGTGAGAATTTTATGAGGATGGTGAAGATTTGATGAGAATTATGAGGATGCTGTGAGGATGGGGAAGGCATGGTGAGGATGTTGGCTGAGGATTTGATGATGATGGTGAGGATGCTGAGGATTTGATGATGATGGTGAGGACATGGTGAGGATGCTGAGGATTTGATGAGGATCTGATGAGCATGGTGAGAATTTTATGAGGATGGTGAAGGCATGGTGAGGATGCTGAGCATTTGATGAGGATGTGATGAGGACATGGTGAGGATGTTGAGGATTTGATGAGGACACGATGAGGACATGGTGAGGACAGGGAGGATTTGATGAGAATTGTAAGGATGTTGAGGACATGGTGAGGATAATGAGCATTTGATGTGAATGTGAAGAGGATGGTGAGGGTTTGATGAGGATGTGGAGAGAATAATGAGGATTTGATGAGGACATCATGAGGATGTGGTGAGGATGGGGTGGATTTGATGAGAATTATAAGGATGTTGTGAGGATGTGAGGGCATGGTGAGGATGCTGAGGATTTTATGATAATATTGAGGACATGGTGAGGATGCTAAGGATTTGATGATGATGGTGAGGATATGATGAGGATACTGAGGATTTGATAAGGACGCGATGAGGATGTGATGAAGATGGTGAGGATTTGATGAGGATGTGATGAGGATGTGGTGAGGATTTGATGAGAATTATGAGTATGTTGTGAGGATGTTGTGAGGATGGTGAGAACATGGTGAGGATGCTGAGGATTTGATGATGATGGTGAGGACATGGTGAGGATGCTGAGGATTTGATGATGATGGTGAGGACATGGTGAGGATGATGAGGATTTGATGATGATGGTGACAACATGGTGAGGATGCTGAGCATTTGATGAGGACGTGATGAGGACGTGGTAAGGATGGTAAGGATTTGATGAGAATGGTAAGGATGTGGTGAGGATGCTGAGGATTTGATGAAGATGGTGAGCATTTCATATTAATGGTGAAGATTTGATGAGGATGGTGAAGATTTGATGAGTATGGTGAAGATTTTATGAGGATGCTGAGGACTTGATGAGGATGAGATTTTGATGAGGATGGTGAGCCACTGATGAGTATGGTAAGAATTTGATGAGGATGGTAAGGACATGGTGATGATGATGAGCAACTGATAGTGGGGATCTTGATGTGTTAAGAATGGTGAGCATGATGATGATGATGATGTTGTGAGGATGGTGAAGATATGTGAGGATAATGAAGATGTGGTGAGGATTGTGATGAAGTGGTCAGGATGTGGCGAGGGTGATGAGGAAGTGTTTAAAATATTCAGTGCCTATTAAACCCATCTCTTTCTTTATGATGTATTTAAACATCGTCTGACAACACACACTCATCCCGCTCATACTCACCCTCGTGAATAATGTGACTATTTTCCAAAGTTGATGCCTTTCTAGGTTAAGGTCCCATCTGCTTCTGACTGAAAGAGTCTGAAAGGGTTTTTTTAGTACAGAGGGGAAAAACACTTTGGGCAACTGCTAGTTCTCATCCTCCTCCTTTTTCGTGCCATTTGTACGTTCTCAGGCCTTTTCGCCAAAAAAAGAATGTAGAGAAAAGAGAAACCGCAGCGCTGAAGGACAAGGTCTCAGCTGAATCATCCTGTGGAAATGTGTTGGATGTCAGTGATTCAGACAGGTGTGCGCCACAAAGACTTGTTCAGATCCGTTCAGAAAACATACAGGACCAGAACACTGACATTTAACTGAATATTTGTTTTTATAATCATGGCATACACCTCAAATCAACAGATTAAAAATGTGTGTACTTGCATGATATGATGAAACTTTCTGTGAAGAAATGTTTAACATTTTTACAGAAGGAGTCTACAGTGTCAGCACTTTGTAACAGTCAGACGTAACAGAGTAATTTTAAGGTTTTTTAAAAAACTTTTCTCAGGGCAGTGAAGTTTACACTTTGTGGTTTCACGATAAATGACAAGTTGTGTTTTTATGCTCTATCAACTTCAAGAGTGATTAAAATAGAGGCTGGGTTGGGAACGATGGCTTAAACCTGCAATAAAGTGAGAACAGCGGACATTCCACAACATTAATTGTAACTATAAATGAATAAAAAATATGATGTGACATTCTGTGGTAAATCAAAAAAATTTTAATTGTTGGCAAAGTGATGTGGTATAGAGGAATACAACACTATAATCAAATAAGCAACCTTATTTACTATTTAATAGTGTGTGTGTATATTACAAGGTGGAGTTAACACTATACTCTTGCTAACTTTCACATGGATTATTTCAAAGCCCTGGCCAACTCCAAACACTCCCCCGAACTCTTCCTCCAGGTTCCTCTGAGTGTCTCTTCTTGTATTCATTTACACCTTATCTGTTTTTCACAAGCTCTCCTCTGTTTTCAATGCAAATAATGGCGCTTTCTGGAGAAATGGCACTCAACACCAGTCCTCATTCACTAGTTTTTGTGCCTTGGCATTTAAAGAAGCTGTCAAGCTCTGGGTGCACTTGGCAGGGAAAAGGGCCAAATCTACAGTGCCTCAGGAGCAACAAAAAGGAAACTTTCCCCCTTGTCTCCCTCCCTCTCTCTCCCTCTCTCTCTCTCTCTCTCCCATTTGCCTGCCATTGTATGGGCCTCAGAGAAGGAGAGTTTTAGCAACATGTAATTTACTCTTGAGTTTTTTTCTTTCTGTACTGTAAAGTGGCTTTAGTGATGGTAATTTCTGCCTTTTGTAGGTATAGAAAGATAACCATCAATCAGTTGTCAATTGGTCAATTGCAGAAGTGATGAAAAGAAAAGGATGGAAAAATCCTCTCTCTCTCTGCAGTTACCTAGAGGAGAGAGGGAATGAGTGAAAACATGGAGGCTGGAGTGAGAAAAATGGAGGGGATCCAGAGCACAGGTGGGACCATTTTTTTAAATGGATATTCCACTTGTAGTTTTATCACTGTGGTAGTAGATAATTTTTTGGGGATTTCCTGGATGTCCTCCACCAACCTCCTTCCCAATTCTTGACATTTTAAAAAAAAGAATACTATCACACTATCATTTTAAATGATATCTTTGTGAATATTTTTTTTTATGTAAAGTTAATCTGTCTTTCAAAGACCTTTCAGATGCTCCACATGCTCTAGAAAATTCCCCACAGCCTCTCACTCAGTGGAACTAGAAATGCATCCACAAGATGTGTGTTCCTGAATGTCTTGCATACCCTCCTCTCATCCCTCCCCCATCCTCATATATTGATTTTCTTCACCACCGCAAAAAAGGGACGGATTACAGGGCCTCGTCCTTGCAAAAAAAGGGAAGGTGATACGATCAGCATGTAATCCGGTCCGTGCTTTCCAGGCTGCCCTATTGTCTATTCTGTTCGGCTATGTGAAAAATGTTGAATATCAACAATGGGTTTCAGTGCCGTATTGTTGAGTTTTGTATGAACTAATCTTGCTTCAGTCACAAAAAAAGAAAAGAAAGAAAGACCTACGGCTTGGACAAAAAAGTCTATAGCCCAGTGCATTCCCAGCTCCCTGTACACTCAGTCACAGACAGGCAGAGCGAGGAAACGCTAGTACTGGTGCTCGGGCTCTCCTCTGGTTCTCCTTGGCTTACTGTTCTGATCCTTGGAGGTGTGTGTGTGCAAGTGTACGTTTAGGCCTTGAGAAAGAAAGCAGTAGCTGGAAAGGTAAGCAAACTTACTAACTGAGATCAAATTTAGGGAGATTTCTTGCTCTCTCTGTGAGTGACAGTCTGTCTTTCTGCCTGTATGTTTGTCCATCCATCTGTCTGTCTGTCCTCCCACTTTGGCCTAGTTGGAGCATGTGTGTGTGTGTGTGTGTGTGTGTGTGTGTGGTCCGCCGTCAGCCGCCAAGGCCCATGCAGGTTGTTTTGATATGGCTGAACTGGAGTGTGTCTTTTGAGTCCAGGCAAG
>NC_071264.1:18753507-18793507 GCF_023375685.1 Ictalurus furcatus
CTTGCTCAATAGTTAGCACTCTCTCCTGTTACTCAACCTGATGGAGGCTGAATAGCACAATGTTTTTAAACGCAAATCTCAAGAACGGTGACCCACAGAACAAAAAATTCCTCTTTCCTCTGATTTTTTGGATTAGTGCAAACCATCTTCAATATGGACAGTTTTGCTTTGGCTACTTATATTTTAAGCTAATTTGCATAATATAATTTGTGAACCACATTTCTGCAAACTAGTCTTAGGATTTCTTTAGCGCCCCATGACGAGATTAGCATTGAAACACTCTGCAAAGTTCTAATCTCAATTAAACATTGTGAATTAATTGTGAACAAATATTCACCAATATGTTCACCACATGCAAAATAATCTTTGAGCCTAGTTGGAGCCTAGTTTACTCAAACAGCTCTGACTTTTTTGATTGGTTGCACAGATTCCCATGGAAATTGAGATATTAAATTCAAATAACAGTTTCAAAAAAATAATGTGTCTGATCAAGATGAAATTTGGTTTACTGCAAGTGGATATATGATTATTTAAAAAAACATGGTGGCCATTGGCCAATTAGATTTCAGCAAGCATTTTGAGTTAATATTAAGTTATTGTAAAAAAAAACCTGGACCAGTAGGTTCACTATTTTTTTTTTATACAACTTGGCAAGAACTGACCACTGGGGCCACTATTTGCAAAGGTGCTTGGACCCCGCAGATCGCCTCTTGCGGCTATATATAAATAATGTGGTTTTTAATAAATATAACCACATGCACAATATGATTGAGTTCAGGTCTGTATATAAAATAGTATCATATAGTGACAATCTATCATTACATTCTCAGCTTTATTGAAATTCTACATGCAAATTACTCTGCTCTGATTGGCTGGACATATTTATTCCGTTTTGTCCCATAGTGATCATGTGTGGATCTCTTTTACTAGAACACAGTGCAGTGTTAAGATACTATCTAAGCCTTACAAATGCACACACACGCACAGTCATAGAGCCAGTCCAGAGTCTAGTGTTGACCAGCAGGGGACAGAGAGAGAGATGGGATTAGTGAGAAAATCACATACCCGGTTAATTAAACAACAATGCCTTTATTATTCCATGGCTTCTTGATCCAAATCTGAGAGCGACACACTCCAGAGTTCATAAAGCATTTATATAAACGGCTTTGATGTATTATGATCTGGCTGTTGAACAGATGGAGGTCATGAGAGAAATCTTGGCAAATATTTCTTTTTTCCCGCATTAATTCCGATGGAAAAAATGGGTAAAAATTTAGATGTGAATGTTTAAAAAAATTGTGAAAGTTTAATGAAAGCCAAATTGTACAGAATACTGTAACGTAAGAAATAATGAAGTTTAAGGAATATTGAAGTTTGCAAAATACTGAAGTGTAAGGAATAGTGAAGTATATGGGATACCGATGTGTAAGAAATACTGAAGTGAATGGAATACTGAATTGTCCGGAATATTGAGGTGTCTGGAATACTGAGGTGTCTGGAATATTGAGGTGTCTGGAATACTGAGGTGTCTGGAATATTGTCACACCCCTCTTCATCTCCCTCCACTGGCTTCCTGTAGCTGCCCACATCAAGTTCAAGGCTTTCATGCTCACCTACAAGACCTTGTCAGGAACAGCACCCTCCTACCTCAACTCTCTCCTGAAGGCCTACGTTCCCTCTCGCAATCTGCGATCGATTAGCGACCGACGTTTAGTAGTTCCACTCAGCGTGGCGCAAGGTCCCTTTCCAGAACCTTCACGCTAACTGTTCCTCAGTGGTGGAATGCACTTCCAATCTCAATCCGGACTGCAGAATCTCTCACCATCTTCAAAAAACAGCTAAAGACCCACCTCTTCCGTGAACACCTAACCAACTCATAATAATATAAATAAATAAATAAATAAAAAATTGCACTTACACCTCTACTCTGTGCACTTTGCTTCCTCTGGAACTCAATTAATGGATCTTGTATGGTAGCACTACTTGTATTGTTCTCTGCTTGATATATTGCTTTGCTTGTATTTTTCTCATTTGTAAGTTGCTTTGGATAAAAGCGTCTGCTAAGTGAATAAATGTAAAAGTAAATGTAAATATTGAGGTGTCTGGAATACCGAGGTGTCTGGAATATTGAGGTGTCTGGAATACTTAGGTGTCTGGAATATTGAGGTGTCTGGAATACTGAGGTATTTGGAATACTGAGGTGTATGAAATACTGGAGTTTAGGAAATAATGGAGTATACAGAAAACTGGTAAACGGAATATTTGTAGTGTAGGGAAGACTGAAGTGGATGGATTATCACAGTATAAGGAATACAGAATTCCACTGCTGGGCACTATACACACACATATTCACACTTTTATTATTTGAGTGATGAAGGCTCCTTCAACATGTATATGGATGTTTTTGTCTGTGTTTTAACTTGCTGTCCAATTGAAAACTGTGTTTTCACTGTCTCTCTGGCTCAATACACACTTCTTAACATTATACTCAAGGTGTTTGATGCAACAAGGAAAAAACAAAGAGGTAAAAAGTATGTTTTCAAGAAATAGCTGTGTAAATGTGAACTGTAAGAGTTAACAGCAGTAAAGATTTTATAGTGTGTGTGTGGGTGTGTGTGTGTGTGTCGGAGTGGGATTGTAAGGATTCCTGCTCTCTCTCCAGGGAGTCCGCAGGGCCGTTTTTGTCCCCGGGGTACGACGAGCACTTTACACTCGCTGTGTGTTCCCATATAACGGGGGTCAACAACAGTTGTTTAATTTCGCTCCCCCATGGGGGAAACGAGCGACTGCAGGGCACTCGCTCATCACAAAGAGCCTAACTGTCACCAAAATCAAGATGCATGGACTCGATTCACAGCGTGACACAAATCTGGAGAAGCTCACATGGGTCACATCGTTCCCAGACAGAGAGAGAGTGAAAGGGATCTCTATGCAGTGTGTGTTTATTAAAGCCGCAATGCATCAATTTGGACATGATGGACCGACCAGGAGACCTTTAGAAAAAATGGTTGATGGAGGACAGTGAGGGCTAAATTTCTGTCATAAAATTTTTTATGGCTAGCTGTGGCTCTTTATGTTCTTCATACTAATATCTTGAGCTTGTCCTAAAGGCTATTAAGGCTACATCACAAACACTAGTAGTGTTTAAGAACCATCCCAGAAACTAACGTTTATTCCATGCATCTTGAGTGGTAGCTTCTATGGAGTGTTTCTCAATGAGTAAGATATTCCCATATGGGCTGGTTTGAGTATTTCAGAAAGTTTAGTTTCAGAAAGTTCTCTAGAGTTTACACAAAATGTGCCACAAACAAACAAACAAACAAACAAACAACAACAACAAAAAACAACAACAACCTGTGATCGGTGTAGCTGCAGGCTGAAACACCTTGTTGATGAGAAAGATCAGAGGAGAATGACCAGACTGGTCTGAGCTGACAGGAAGTCTATAGTAACTCAAATAACAGAATGCACAACAAATCAAACCTTGAGGTGGATGGGCTACAACAGCAGAAGACCACAACAGATTCTACTCCTGTCAGCCAAGAGCAAGAATCTGAGGCTACAGGGCCATCACGGTCACCTGACTTGATCCCCATAGAAAATCTCTGGTGGGATTTGAAGAAGGCGGTTGCAGCACGCAAACCCAAGAATATTACTGAATTGGAAGCCATTGATCATGAGGAATGGGCTAAGATTCCTCAGGAACGCTGCCAGAAGCTGGTGTCTGGCTTTGTGTCTCATTTGCAGCAGGTCATAACAGCAAAAGCGTGCTCTACTAAGCATTAAAGATGCTTGCTATGAAGGCTTTGAATAATTTTGAGACTGGAGAAGTTATTATAAGTTGCATTTTCAGTTGAATTTGGGGAAACCACTTGAAGCATTCATTGTTTTGAACTATTTCAATTGCTTTTGTTTGATTTGTTCATTGCAAACATCTGAAAGTCTGTACATTTTGACAATAAACCTGATTTGCAATGGGGGTTGAATAATTTTGATTGCAACTGTGTATATATATATATATATATATATGTGTGTGTGTGTGTGTGTGTGTGTGTGGTATAAATAGAATTCGTTAAACTTAAATGGCATAATGTACTATTCTGTGTTAATATTAGTGGTTGATTTACATGCTATGTGCTCTGCTTTGTGCAGCTATATACACGCAACTGAGCAGAGCACCAGCAATCTCAGCTACTTCCTTCTAAGCTTTATTTTTCTTTATACGTGTTTAATGAGAACATGTATACAACATGATATGGTGCAACTTTACACGTTTTCCTTCCCTTAAAGTTAATTTAACTTAAGAAACCTCATACCACAACCACTATAGGACAGGTTTGAGGAATTTTTCAAGCCAGTCATTTGGATTTGATGCTTTATTGTTATAACTCATTTCCATAGAAGTGAGAGAATGTTGATTTAATGACTCGCGCTGAAATTGTAGTTTGATGTTGCACATCTACATTGAAGATCAATGTATTCCCTGTTGCATTTTCACTTGCTAGTGTGAATGTAAGATTAGCTAGCTAGGAAAGATTATGATCAGCCTAGAGTACATTGCTCTCAGTTCTTTAACACTGCAGTGTGTGGATTGTGATGTGATCTCACTTATAAGTCAGGAAATATCAAGAAAAAAAAGTTCATGATTTAAGGCCAGCAGTGGCAACACAAGGCGACACATGAGTTTTTCACCCTTTCCCCCCCTGAAGCCTCCTTGTGATTTTGTCTGATGATAAGTGAAGCCACCGCTGTGCTCAGAGGGGAAAATGAGCGCCATTACCTGGACAAAAACACTGTCATTTGGGTAAAGAATGAGAGTCGGCGAGGTGAACACGATACTGAACGTGATATTACAAAAAAAAGAAAAAGAAAAAAAAGAGGGGGAGGAAAGGGTTGATGCAATTTGTGACGAGCTAGCAGCGCTCTGTGTAATCACAAGGATGTGAGGTGTTCTGACTTTAACATGTTTGGGACTTGGCAGAAATGTCAGAACATTAGAGCTCAGTATACAAAAACAGTTTTGTTAATGCAGAGGATATCAGGAAGTGTGAAATATTAAAGATTTAAAGTTATATGAGATCAGAAATACATTCGAATGACTGAGGTGTGACTAATATTACATTTACAAATCTGTATATAGCATCAAGGTAAAACATATTTTCAGATAAATAACTTAAATATATTTAACTACCTTGAAATATAATTACGTGAATCAATTTAACATCCTTTTCCATGAGTCGTCCTACAAGTGATGAAAAGGGTCCATTTTATTTTATTCACTCAACCCTGTTACCTGAACCCATTCACCCCTATGAAATATTTGGAATGTTCCATGTTACAAATCACATGTTCAACAGGAAGTTGCATCATATGAAGGGAATATCCTGAAGATCACAGGAAGAGGAGATATTGTGATTATGGATTGACTAGTTCAGTTTAAAATACAGCTCTCTTTCCCAAATTATAGACTGAAAATAAATTATTCATTAGAAAAATACATTTTACATAAATGATTAGAATGTCCTTAACATCTTCATGCTATTAGCATGGATGCTAGTTATCCACATTTTGCTAATTCTACGCAAAAAAACTCAACCTTGTTACATCTTATTAGCAAAGAAATGAGATCGATGAACACATTTTTCACATTTAAACACATTTCCTTGATTAAATATTTAGAAATATTTCTTTTGAAGAATTATAAGGGCACCACAATTGTGGGATCACATTTATACTGCACAAAACATGATACCAAATCCTAAAAACACGTCTTATCATTACGCAAAGACGCGCTATATTCCTTTTTTCAGCTATAAAGATCCTGAAACATTTGGTGTTGCCTCGAAGTCTCAGATTTCACCCCAATTTCCTCTTCATATTGAAAGAAAAAGTGAATTAATTGAAGTGCTTGTCTAAATTGGTGCCGTGTCGATTGGCTCATTGAGGCCGGTTCTGAATGACAGGAAGCATTTTTGCACTTGATGTTTGTTTAAAAAAAAATGGGGCAAAGGCTCGCGAGATCCAGCTGAATCTCCAAATCAGCGTGAATCTCCACATCTGCCATCTTGAGGGTTAAAGGACACAGATGGCCGACTCGCTGGCACACACCCAAAGCCCCGGTGTGTGTTTGTGTGTGTGTGTGTGTGTGTGTGTGTGTGTGTGTGAATGCGGATGCCAGGATGTGAAGAGAGGGAGACAAAAAAAAAATTCTCCCCACCGTTAAAAATGTTCTCAGGTCTGCCTGACACCAGATGTTCCTCGAACGATGCTGAGTGACATCTTGTGTTGTCGCAATCTTGGTTTTTAATCACTCTCATTTATCCAAATGGGGCTCCAATAGACGCTGTGAATAGGAAATTAGCCGTCTGTGCTAACGCTGGCGTCAGGCTAAATCGTTTTAAGGCCGCACATAAACGAAGAAAAAATGGAGAAAGTGTGATGAGGGGTTTGATCGTGGATGCTATGGAGATTTCAGACGCTAATCGCATCACTAAGTCCGCTTGTCGGAGAGTTTAGACTCTTAAAAGACTTTAGAAGTGAAGAAGCTCATCGCTAATGTTAATAAAACTCTATTTAAGTGATATTGAAACTTCATCGTTCGTCCTCTTTGCCTTTCCGCCTCTTTGCAGTAAACTATATACCTTGTGCCGCTGTTTTTTGAGAACGCATTAGTGTTATCCCTTCCCTTCAGGCAATTGGTCTTTTATGGCCACTGATCCTCAGCTGTGATAATATTAAGTGGCATTTTCGGCATCATATTGCTGCTAAAATGGCTTTTAAACGGCTAACATGTATGAATATGTAAATTCATTGTGAACGAATATGAAACTAATCCCGTCGGACAATCTTTAACTTAAAATTCACATCAGAGACCTCATATTTAGCGTCTCTTTCGCTCTCAGATCAATTTGAATATGACTAAATTAGATTTTCTCTCAGATCTCAGATCTTCTCCCGTCTCAAATTCTGACGCATTTATTTTATTTATTTTTTAGCAAAATTTCAGACAAATCACCATAAATCCATATTTATATTGTGTTTAGTAGTGGATCTCCTTAAAATGTGAAAATAGAGGTCACTCATGTGATGGATCCAATGTTAATTAGGTTGTTAAGTGCATTTTCTTTACATTTCTTCTCAGTTTTCAGTTTTCTCTTCTCCAATAACTTGGAAAGATAATGAGGATCGTCTTTTATCTACTGTTTTTGTTATCAGTATTTTTTTATTAGTTAAATTATATTGAAATATTTTGTATTTTTTACATTAGGAACTCTATCTATCTACCTATCTATCTATTTGTTTCTTTCTTTCTTATAAGAAGAATTAAGAAAGCAATGGAAAAGGGGAGAAAAAGTAAAGAAAAATACATACAAATAGGAAAATTTTACATCAAAGTGAAAAAAGAGGAAATAAAGAAATTGTGCACAATCTCATCCACAAATTAAACACCATTCTGCAAAAAAAGAAACAAATACCTGGCATAAAAGGGAATATTTACACACACACTCACTCACACACACACACACACACACACACACACACACACACACACACAAATAAATATACACACACATATACACACATGCATTACACATACACATATGCAAATGTGTTCCATTCAACTATTCAAACAACTCCTCGGCTAATAATACACACCACAGTTTATTCTTAGCCTAATAACTAATTAATGACTGTTGCCTCAAATAAAGGAAATGAAGTCACATTTTGAAGGTCACATGATCTCCACATGTATTTATTTGTGAAATGCTGCTTCATACATAATTTCCTCCTCAGCAAATGATCAAAAATTTAATTAGCAATATAAATGCCGTAAGGAGGCACAGCACGTTTTCTACACATTATGTCTTGCTATCTTTCCAGAAATTAGTCTTTTAAAATGAATTTGCTGTATTAAAAATATTTTCCATTTGATCACTGAATTAATAGTTATTTTTTTTCATTCTGCCCCCACCCCCACCCTTCCCGCTGTTCATTGACATAGGTGATTGGTTCTTAATTACTACAACGGCCTCGGCCCATTCTCTCTTATTAATTCGTGTTTTCTGGCACAGTCCCAAAAGGCAGCCTTGCCCTATATCTCCTAATTACTTCTGTAATTGAATTTGCTCACTGTGTTTCTTGGTTAGCTTTTTTTTTTTTTTAAAACGGTGCTATTTGTTCCTGCTCTTATTGTGTCTTTGTGCGTCAGCCGTCTGCAGACGGAAACACGCCGGCCTGCTCGTCTCTCATTAATTTTCCAGAGCATGCCTCTCTACCTTTTTGTTAATTTCTTTATTTATTTGATATTACCTGCAGCTCTCGAGCCTCAGTGAGGCCGAGTCGGAGGAGGAAATTAATTAATTGCAATCGCTGAAACAATTACGCTCGGCCCTTGGCTCTCAGGCTCTTGCTGTCAATTCCTCAATCCTTCGCGGGTTTGAGAAGTACTGACAGAAGTGTCATCACAGATAATGCATCTGAGGAGAGTGACACTTGTCTATTTATTTATTTTTTTAATGGACTGTTTAATTCCATATGCATTGCAAAAGATTTGAAAGTGAGCTGTAAACAAGATGATTTCGAGATTTAGCGCATCACTGCTCGCTTCTCCAATTCTTGGATTTAATGGAGTAATTGAATGTCTTGTGTGACACTCTGGAGGTCGGATGAAGCCTCTGGACCGCATTGTTGCTCATGTCAGAGGCCATTATCCATCCATGCACTCTTCACTCACTTCGACAGTGTGTGTGTGCACGCATGTGTGTGTGTGTGTGTGTGTGTGTGTGTGGCGGTATCTTTGAAAAAAACCCAAACTTTCCCCCCTTCATTGATTTATTTTCGTTTTCTGCTCTCTCCTATCTCCCTTCCTTTTGTCTCCTTATCGTCTCTTCAGGTTATTATGTGTAAAGTATTGACAGGGCCAGGAGGCGCGTGGTCGATGGAGAGCTAATGCATCCGTAATCCCGCTTTTGTCACACAGGAATGTTTCACGATGAGGACCGAGAAGTGCAAAGCTGTTGATCCTGGTTTTCTTTTTTTTTTATTCCGTGCCAAGGCCCATCCATCAATCAAAGCTCGGCCCATCTGAGCGGCTGAATGACATGCCGACTGGGCTGAGGAAATTTGATAACGGCCCACATTGTCACCCGGCTCTCTTTTTTTTTTCCTGATAAGAAATACATTCGACTGAAGCTGATAAGGAGGCTAAAGCCTCGAGGAGAGCCAACAGTGACACACGTGCCATCAGACAGGAGGTCTGTCTTCTTTCACTCTTCTTCTTTTTCTTCTTCTTCAAGAGCTCGGGGTGTAAATGATAGCTTTGGCAAAAAAAAAACAGCACAAACATGGATTGGAAAGGATGCAGGAGCAACGGGATTATTGAATAAGATAGCGAAGAGTCCCTGGTGCTTTGAGAGCAAAACAAGTGCCGAATATAGAACCGAATACAGAGTGTAATATATGTTTTATAATAAGTTTATGATGTGCTGAAGCTTTTTTATTTACACACTCCACCTGGGAACAACGTGCAGCATCAGCAGATGAATTCCTCTTCTTAATAACCTGTTATAAGCTGCACATAAAACTCTACTTGGGTGAAAGTATCTACATATAAACATGCTCAAAAATTCAAGACTAGGAAGAAAATATTTTTAACTGATCCAAAATAAACAATCCAGACATGAAATGTAGTTATTTATTGATGATCTATTTCATTTGGAGTCTTTCATTGTTGAGTTCAATTTTGGACATGTTTAGACTTCGTTTTACACTGTGTATATGTACTTCCATTTATTTATGTATTTTTATTGTGAAAAGGGCCCTTCACCACAGTTGTCTGCATTTTCCTAAAAACAATCAAATATAAATAAAAACAGAACTGTTTGGCTTAGCAGCTGGACAAGAGAAGAAAAAAAGAAAGAAATGTAACAGCATCTTCAAGGTAAAAATGTTATAAATGTAACTTAGAAAAACAACTTAAAATAACATGTAAAACAGGGGATATGTTTTAATTATAAAAACAAAAGGTGTCCCACAAGAGTTTGTTTTAGGTCCTATTGTATTTCCACATTTTTTTTTAATTAATATAAATTGATGATTCCATGATTGAGGTGCCATTTAACCCATACAAATCTAAACCAAATGTTAAAACATATTTAACCTTTATTTGATTGAATGAAATAAAAGATTTATTTAACCTTAAATAATGTATTAATTCATCTCAGACATCAATCCTTTTTTTTTTAAACAATATTCCCAAATATTCAATTTTGCAATTTATTAATGAATGACATGTCAAAGTTTTTTGTGACATGTCATTATAGTTTATAGTTTCATTTAATTTTGTGGAATGTTCATAAAACACATTATTTCCTGTTCTCACTTACATTATAGCCGCTATAAACAGTCTTTCCCTCACCAACCTCTCTTTTTTCTCGCTTTTGAAGTTAATAAGATAAATAAAAATATACCTTTGTCTCTGTCCTGAAGATGCTGAAAAACGTAACAATTAGAGCTTTAACTCTGACTGGTACAAAGTGCTGACACTGGAGACTCTTTCCATAAATGTTAAATGAATATCTCCTTACAGAAAACTTCACCAATTGCTTTGTTTTTTAAAAAAAATCCATTTACGTGGATCGTCCACCGTACAAGTCCCTGTGAATGAGCTACTACTATAAAAACAGTAATATATTATAACAAGCACATTATTATAAACATCTGATTTATATTATAAACATATAAAATGAGTGCACCCTTTCTGATTTGAGAATTCAACAGCGCTGTGGTGTAACTAATGTTATCAGTTTACGAAGAAAGAAAACTGACACTCAACACATGTAAACATCATTTCCAAGGGTTTTTTTTCTTTCCAAGACATATTCTTTCAGAAAAGAATGGATGGCCTCGTACAACCCCATCTTCAGAAAATAGAGGACGCTGACCTATAAAAAACATTTTTAGAGCAAAGCTGAAGAAAGGAACTAAATTACCAGAGGGCAAGAAAATGGACATCATCGTGACCCGTACATTAACACACCGTATGATTAAGTGTGTGTGGGGTTTTTTTGTGCCTGTAATGACTAGAGGCTAAAAAAGTCCAAATAGGGAGGAGAGAAAAAAAAATCAATGCAAGAGTGCTGCAGATTAGATTGACAAATTACACACACTCTGCTGCTTCATTGTACAGTACGGCCTCGATAGCCACAAGATGTAGAATATGGACTCCAAGATCATTTTTATTGATTCTGCGTGTGTGTTGTGTGTCCTGTGTGTGACAGATTTTTCAAATGTCTCTGCAACATTTCAGGGTTAGAGATGTCCAGTCATGTCATCTACAGTCAAATCCTGATGAAAAAAAAAAAGATTTCTTTCAAACATTTTGTATTTGATGTAAGTCCATCCAGTGCAGGAATTTTAGTCTGGTAGAGCAGTTAGAAATGGACAAATACTGTTAACATTTATAATTAACCTGTTATAACTTAACATTTGAAATTTGAAAGACAACTTAAATAAATGAGTAAAGAAGGGAATGTGTCAACAAAATGTTTTACCAATAAACAAAAGGTGTCCCAACAATATCTCTTTTTTCCCCAAGGTTTTTTTTCTTTTTGTTTTTGTTAACAGGCTGAATTTTGCTCTTATAGGAGTAACAGTGTTGAGTTTTTAAGCAGAGAATTAGCAAATACGCAAAATGTGGTTAACTATAGCCTCCATGGCATTGGCTTGCAAAACATTTGAATGGAGAAAATTGTTATTTATAATGAATATTTAGTATTTTTACATTTTGAGTTTAAGATATTTTGGAGAATTTCATATGTGGATCTCTTAATGAGCAGTAATATCTATTATAATATCAATAATATACACAGTTAATCTACAGGAAAATTATATTTATATTCAAAGTTGAAATTTAGTCAGTAACATCACCCACATAATTTCCTGCTTTCTACTATCAACTGGCAACCTTTGGGAAGCAGCACCTTGGGTGGAAAGATACCTAACTATGATTGAAAAAACAAAACAAAAGAAAACTAATTCCGGTTGTCCCAGATGGCTGCCTCCATAAATAACGACCCAGTGTTCAGCTAGATGGTGAAGTTTAGTTCATGTTTAGCTCATCACTAAAGAAATGGGTGTGGTATTAAAGCAGATTTTGGGCGACTTCCCCAACTTTTTAGCAAGATTAGCATCTTAAACTAAAGAAGCAAACATTAAACATCAGATGCCTAACACCTCTTGGCTGATTGGGTACACTCAAGATAATTGATTTTTCTTCACACCATCCGTTTAAAATAAACTCCACAATGAAACACATTAAATATGCAGTCCATACAGGATTTCATGGAGTTTTTTGTGATTGTTGTGGACAGAAATGCTTGATTTTGCTTCAGCTTTTTAAAGCAATTTGTGATGCAGCTTGTGGAGATTTTTTGTGCTTTTTTTTCCTGGAAAACTACTTGAATTGGTAAAATTGTTTTGCAGGGTCTTTCGCAGTGATGCTTGTTGGTAAATGAGACCTTTTAGCTGTACTCATGTTCGACCCACATGAATCGAAGAGGGCTTTGGCTGAATGTGCATGGTGTTGATGTCACATGACGCGTCTTGCCCCAAATCTGCGGAAAATCTATGGTAATTTTTAAAAATTGCAAGCTTCTCCAAATATTGCGGATTTGTTGATTTTGCGTTCATTTCTGTGATTGTAAAATTGCTAAATCCTGGAGGGACTGAAATATGTTTATTTCAAAATATATGTGATGTGTTTGGGTGATAATTTGTTACCTGATGCTGTAGGAAGTTAGTGGTTGTGTGCTGCTCTGATGTCACAGGGGGACACTGTTATTGGTATTGTAATTATTATTACTGTTAGTGCTGTTACAATGGAGTTTAATAGGAGAATTTTTTTTTTTTAATGATCTCAAACTACTGGCCATTTTCCAGCAACATTCAGCATCATATTAATGAGAAATCCTGTGTAGAACTAATGGAGATGTTGGAGCAAATGTTGCACTCAAAGTCCCAGAATGCAAAACAACTATATGCCTCAACTTAGCTAGTAGAAGTACTATGAAATGGTGAGTGCAAAGGTGTTAGCCAGTGTTCGCGTGAAAGCCCTGGAAGCTGATCTGTTTGAGCAGAGTGTACAGATGAGGAGGTGAGAGAACTGGACAGACTAAAGCACTAAAGTGGCGCCACATTGCTCTCTTTAGTAGAGATGAAGCGAAGGCTAAATCCCTCTGCACTGTGATCAGCAGGTAGTCAAACGGCATTGTGGGTAATGTAAGAAACTGTTAACAAAAGTGAAAATAGAGCAATGAAAGAAATTGTAGATCAAATGTTAATTATGAAAATTAATTGTTCAGAGTGGAGTTTTTCTGTGTGCACAGATTTTCTGAGTAGTAATTGATGGAGCATGGAGTAAACTGTGAAAACTGTGTGTATGTGTATGTGTGTGTGTTCAGGGTTATTAGCGGCGATCCATCAGCATGGCTTGTTTGAGGCGAGTGTGTCGTGTGATAAGAGGCGTCTGATTCTATTAGCATGAATCAGTGTATCGGAGTTACACAGCGGCATTAAACTGAGCAGATGTTAACAGTGGGAGGTGAAGGAACTGGCAGCCTGAGGGTGTTTGCCTCACACACACACACACACATAGACTTGCATACAAACACAGGGAGAGCAGATGTTGCAAACTGTTGCATGCACTTGTCATCTGTGAGTGCATGTGTCTCTATGTGAATGTGTGTCTCTATGTGCGTCTGTGTCTCTATGTGTGTGTGTGTGTCTCTATGTGCGTCTGTCTCTCTATGTGTGTGTCTGTGTGTGTCTCTATGTGTGTCTGTGTCTCTGTGTGTGTGTGTGTGTGTCTATGTGTGTCTGTGTCTCTATGTGTGTGTGTGTTGTGTGTGTGTTTTACGAGTTAAAGGAGTGTGAACTAGATAGGCTCATTCCCATGGGGGGGCCCCTGTCGTTTAGCGAGTGTTTCCTTAACTCCGGCTCTCTTTGTGTTACACACACACACACACACACACACACACACACACACACAAACAGAGTGATGGTTTATTTTCCCGCATTTATGAGCTTGTTGTGAAATTCTACAACTGGAGTTTAAACAAGACTGGAAGAAAAGCTCAGGATGCAGATATGTGAGTCAAGTCACGGCTCGTCCAGACACTGAGGACGAGACCTCCCCAAAGCTCCCTCATAAGTCATTAGACGCACTGTTTGTGTGTGTATGTGTATGTGTGTGTGTGTGTGTGTTTGAGAGGGATTGAGAGAGGCTCACACCAGATTGTAAGTGTGTACACAATAGACTGTGGTATTCAACACATAGGATATTGATATTTCTAGAAAATATTGTGACTAGTGATGCATCTTTACAATTTTTTTTCATAACGAGTATGGTTTTTTTGCTAATACTGATACAGAAATGTATGTGTGTATGCCATTGCCTTGTTAGTTTCTTTTTATGTTGTTGTGTGATGCTAGTGTGTGAAAGCAGCAGGACAAACACACAGAATTACTGTCTGATGTCAGAGGAACATTGTGTACACAGTTGAAGTTTGCTCCTTTAGCTACAAGGCTAATGTAGCTAAAAAGTAATGAAAGCTTATAGCTGGCAGTTTAGGATTGTGCAAACTACATGTATAAGTCATTACACACTCGCCTTTTGTCTCAGTTGCATAAAAAATAAGACAGGAATCAAACATGAATCACATGATTAATACATGAATGTCTAATACATAAGCTCCACAAACATACTTTAGGCCACACCCCCTCATAATGAGTCAGATACCAAACTATGTGCTAAGAAATATAGTGATTTTACACTATGACTGTTTATATACATATCATATAAATATCAGTAAATATCATTATAGAGCTGTGTTCATGTGTGCTTTTTAAACCAAACCAAGTGAAATTTCTGGTTCTAGATACCAAAAATGCTGCCACCATTTGCTTCTGAAAAAGTAAAAAAAAAAAAAGAAACAAAGTCATCGATCGTTTTTCTATTCATGACTGTTCACTGTTTACTTTCCTGGATTTCCCTCGTTTGAGAAAAAATCTGAGAGAGCTGTATCGATCCGGCTTGCGGGCTGAACATCAAAACAAAACGTCCACCTCAAAGAACTCAGATGGAGACCCTGACTGAGAGAGCTTGAGTGTGTGTGTGTGTGTGTGTGTGTGTGTGTGTGTGTGTGTGTGTGTGTGTATGTGTGTGTCTCCAGGTACTTGCAGCATATCCATTTAAGATTTTACAGCAAGAAAACTATAAAAATAGTTGTTCAAATCCCCATCTTTTAAAATTTTATTTCATTTTTAAATATTTTTTTTATTTAAGTGACATTCAATACAAGTTCTAAAAGTCTTTATCTTTATCTGAGACATATGTGTATCAAGTCCAAGTGGAAATACAGGACCTTTCTCCTTTCTGCGATGTGAAATTGTGGTGAAACTGAACAGTGTTCCAACATTGTTGTAGCTTTGATTTGGCTACTGTGATGAGTGTGAACATGGAAGTAACTAAAAGAAAGAAAGTTGGATAGATATCTTTAGCTAGTTAACATTTCTGTGGTAGGAAGGTTTATGTTCGACTTCTTTTAGGATTTTATTTTGAAGTAGAATCTAGAAATATGAACAAATTATGCAGATGTATAAGATGTTTTGTTACAAAATGTAAAATGAAGCTTCAATTCAGTTTCAATGCTAAGATTTCTAACAACACATATTTATAGACATGAAATGGTCAATAACTCGACATGAAATGGTCAAACTATAACATCAGCTTTGACAGTAGTGTAGTTGCAAATTAGAGGCTTATTTATTATTCATGCTCTTGTTCTATACGTTTTCATTTCTATACTAACAGCTCATTCACATGGACTTGCATGGTTAGATGCTCTACATACTGTAAATGGATTTTAAAATGTACTGTAAAGTTTTCTGTGAGGAGACAGTAATTTAAAATTTTCGGAAGGAGTCTCCGGTGTCAGCACTTTGTAACAGTCAGAGGTAAAGCTGTGACTTTACATTTTCCCACGTCTTTGGGACAGAGTAGTTTACATGTAGGAAGTAACATGACAAGCTGTGTTTTTTTTTGGTCTATTTTGTTTATGCCTGCTATAACGTAAGTGGGAACAGGAACTAACTTAAAGTATTATGTCATTATTTAATTACTAAACATTGTAATCACTGGAGAAGTACTGTGATATAAGAGGAATAAAATACTTTGGAATGTGCTGTTATAATAAAAATAATCAACTTCAAGGAGGTAACAGAATTGAGAAGATTGTAAAGACAGATTTTTCAGTTTTAAGATAAGATCCAAATACAGATTTTTAACTTTATTGTCTTTTAATGTGCTTTACAAATAAATATCGTTGATACACTACGTTTTATTCTAGGGGAAATTGAGTAATATAGAAAATATGGTTCATATTGGCTAAAAATAATGTCAGCATAAGATCATCAGATCCAGATGTGAGATGTAGAGATGAGGCATGCGCTTGACGGAGATGATCCGTAACATATCCGCGTGTCTCCAGAGACTAAAAGGTAACATCCTGCGATGCGTTGGGATTCTCAGTCTCATTGGGAAAAACGACTCTCCACACTTAATTACAGGGGAATGAGTTTCTCTTTGTGATAGGCTAAGCTTGCAGTAATCCCAAACAAAGAGGCCTGGCTGTGCGGGATGTAGGATTTATGGCCAGGATTACAGTCTGTCAGATAATGATGTGCAGTCAGCAGAAGCAAAGCTTTATTCGAATTCAAATTGGCCGGTAAACAAAAACCCAAAACCCATCGGTATGTATGATGAGAAGAAGATGACGACGATGATCTGTCCAGTGATGGCGTGTAGGGGATTGAGGGGTTGGGGGGGGGGATTCTATTATCTAACAGGAAGTGATATGTTCAGTATGGTGACTGTTCCACAATATGAGAAATTCAGATAAATGTATCTAAATGTAATGATAATGGTACAATCCAATCATTTTTAACTATTGGTGGCACAATACTGCATTTTCTTTTCTGATAATTATACTGATACTGAAGCCTCGAATATCAGCTGATATTGATAGCTATCTGGTACTAACCTTTAATATGATTTTTTGGTCAACTGAAGCAAAAATATTACATTTCATTGGAAATATATATTTGTATATTTAACACATAAAAAACCCAAAATATAATGAAGTCTCTTTGTAATGTTTTCAGTTCCATAAATAAATAAATAAATAAACAAATAAACAAATACATAATAAATAAATAAATGAATCCATTATTGTAAAGTAGGGCTGAGTTATAAAAAGATAAAATATCAATAATATCACAATGTCAACAAATATTTATTATGATGATAATGAAATATTTAACATTTTTATTTTTTAATGATTTAAAAATAAAAAAACAATTACCAATTGACAGGAAACAGCTGATTTTATATACATTTTTAACTTAATCTTTCAAATTGTAAAATGTTTCCTTTCAGTGTTATAAATTTTTTTTTGGTATAATTAAAAATGTTAGTTTTAAATCTAAAAGAAAAATTAAAATTCATTCACAGTGCCCTCCACTTACATATATTGGTACCCTTGGTAAATATGATCAAAGAAGACCGTGAAAATTGTCTTTATTGTTTAACCTTTTGAACTTTTCTTCAGAAAAATCACAAAAATACTCTACTCTCATGGATATCAAACAATTGCAAGCAAAACACAGGTTTATTAAAAATATATATATTTGTGAAATAAAAGTGTGCAACAATTATTGGCATCCCTATGAATTCATATGAGAAAAATATATTTGAAGTATACTCCCATTGATATTTTATATATTTTTTAGTACACCTGGGTGACCTGGAACAAGAAATTGTTCAACCATGAGTTCCTGTTTCACAGTGGTATAAATATGAAGTAACACATAGGCCAAATTCCCTTAGTCATTCATAACAATTGGTAAGAGCAATGAATATAGCTGTGATGTGCGGCAAAAGGTTGTTGTTGTTCCCAAAATGGGAAGTGGCTATAAGAAAATAGCACAAGCATTGAAAATGCCCATTTCCACCATCAGGGCAATAATTAGGACGTTTCAGTCATTATAAATGTTATGAATCAACTTGGAATTGGATGTGTGTCTATAATGTCTCAATGCACTGTGAAGAGGACGGTTTGAGTAGCCAAAAAATCTCCAAGGATCACAGTTGGAGAATTACAGAAGTTAGTTGCAATCCAAAGTCACCTACATCACCAAAAGTTATTTGGAAGGGTTTAAAAAAAAGCCTCTACTCTCATCCAAGAACAAATTTAAATGACTTCAGTTTGCTAGACTCTATTGGAACTTCAAATGGGATCAAGTTCTATGGTCAGATGAAACCAAAATAGAGCTTTTTGGCAATAAACACCAGAGGTGGTTTTGGCGCACACAGAGAGGTAGCCATATGGAAAAGTACCTCATGCCCACGGTTAAATGTGGTGGTGGTTCTTTAATGTTTTGGGGCTGTTTTTCTGCCAGAGGACCTGGACATTTTGTCAGGATACATGGCATCATGGACTCTATCAAATATCAACAAATATTAAGTGAAAACCTGACTGCCTCTGCCAGAAAGCTTAAAATGGGCCGTGGTTGGATCTTCCAGCAGGACAATGATCCAAAATATACATCAAAATCAACACAGAAATGGTTTATTGACCACAAACTAAAGGTCCTGCCATGGCCATCACAGTCCCCTGACTTGAAACCCATAGAAAACCTGTGGGGTGAACTGAAGAGGAGAATCCACCAGCGTGGACCTCGGAATTTGAAGGATCTGGAGAGATTCTATATGGAGGAATGGTCTCAGATCCCTTGCCATATATTCTCCAGCCTCATCAGGCATTATAGGAGAAGACTCAGAGCTTGGCAAAGGGAGGTAGCACAAAGTATTGACCAAAAGGGTGCCAATAATTGTTTCCTATATATAACAAAGATATTTTTTTTTGGATAAACCTGTGTTTTGTTTGCAATTGTTTGATATCCATGAGAGCAGAGTATTTTTGTGAATTTTTTTGAACAAAAGATCAAAAAGTTAAACAATAAAGAAAATTTATCACAGCCTTCTTTGCTCATATTTACCAAGGGTGCCAATATTAGTGGAGGGCACTATAGTTTGGTTGACATTAATTAATGTATCAAACAAGCTTATTAAAAATAAAAATTCAACACTATTGTATTGCAGGCAGTTTGTGAGCAAGCCTATACACTGTGATATGTATGGTATATTGTACAAATTCAATTCAATTCAATTCAATTTTATTTGTATAGTTCTTTTTACAACAGACATTGTCTCAAAGCAGCTTTAAAGAAATATATAAACACGGTATACAGATATTAAAAGTGCAAATTTTTCCCAACTGAGCAAGCCGGTGGCGACGGTGGCAAGGATAAACTCCCTAAGATGTTAAGAGGAAGAAACCTTGAGAGGAACCAGACTCAGAAGGGAACCCATCCTCATCTGGGTAACAACAGATAGTGTGAAAAAGTTCATTATGGTTTTATATGAAGTCTGTTTGGCCTTAGAAGCAGCCGTAGTCCCAGCAATCTGGAATTGGAGTAGATGAGAGCTCCATCCAGAGGTAGGACATCCAAAACGGATCAGGCAGGTCTGGAGAGCAGAAAGGATCAGGATCTCTAGTATGTCCATAAAATCATGTGTGGCTCGACAGAAGAGAGGGAGAGAAAAGATTATTAGTACTATGCTTAGCGTAACAGAAAATCTAGTCATGGTAAGCTTGAGTAAACAAATACGTTTTAAGCCTAGACTTAAACACTGACACTGAGACTGTGTCTGACTCCCAAACACTAATTGGAAGACTGTTCCATAACTGTAGGGCTCTATAAGAGAAAGCTCTTCCCCCTGCTGTAGCCTTCGCTATTCGAGGTACCGTCAAATAGCCTGCATCTTTTGATCTAAGTAGGCATGGCGGATCATAGAAAACCAAAAGGTTGCTTAGATACTTTGGCGCGACACCATTTAGTGCTTTATAGGTTAATAATAGTATTTTATAATCAATGCGAGATTTCACTGGGAGCCAATACAGTGTGGATAAGATCGGGGTGATATGGTCGTATCTTCTGGTTCTAGTGAGGACTCTAGCAGCTGCATTCTGGACTAACTGGAGTTTGTTTATGCTCCTGCTGGAACATCCAGACAGTAAGGCATTACAGTAATCTAGTCTAGAAATGATGAAAGCATGAACTAATATTTCTGCATCATGTAGTGACAATATATTTCTTATCTTAGAAATATTTCTGAGATGAAAGAAGGCTATCCTAGTAATATTATCTACATGAGCATCAAATGATAGACTGGAGTCAATAATCACTCCAAGGTCTTTTGCTGCTGTACATGATGAAACGGAAAGTCCATCCAGAGTTACTGTGAGATCAGAAAGCATACTTCTAGCTACACGTGATCCTAATACAAGTACTTCTGTCTTATAAGAATTAAGTAAAAGGAAGTTAGTTAGCATCCAACGTCTAATGTCCTTTACACATTCCTCAACTTTATTAAGCTGCTGTCTGTCCTCTGGCTTCGCTGAAACATACAACTGTGTATCATCAGCATAACAGTGGAAGCTAATTCCATGTTTACGAATAATTTGACCTAGAGGTAGCATATATAAAGTAAAAAGCAGTGGGCCTAAAACAGAACCTTGTGGAACACCAAAATTAACCTTGGTATGCATGGAGAAGACTCCATTTATATCTACAAACTGATAACGATCGGTCAAATAAGACCTGAGCCAGGAGAGGACTGTTCCCTTAATGCCAACAACATTTTCTAATCTGTCGAGGAGAATAGTATGATCTATAGTATCAAAAGCTGCACTAAGGTCAAGTAACACAAGTGTCACAATGTGTCACAAAGTGTAACACAAATGTCTTCAGGTATCGCAATATGATATTTTTGTTATATTACCTGCCACCTAGTGTGAAGTATTTCCACACGGCTGCCATGAGAGCACTTCTCAAATGTTTGAGAAGTTATTGTTAGAGTTAGGTCAGATGGGTATTGTTATCATGTGACTGAATTTAACTTACAAAATACAAAGAATTATCTGATATTTCACTCAAGAATATTTATACGCTCAGATCAAATGTGTTTATTTATTTTCTTGACAATTTTTCCAAACTTTTCCTGGCATGTGCCATCTCTATATTTTTAGTGTATCATGATACAGGGTACTATTTGACTTTATCATGACTTTATCATGATATACCCCTATACTGATATATTGTCACACCCCAATTCCACTACATATGTCATTAAAATAAAAACCAAATGCATTTGTGTTGGTGGTGTCTGATATACACACACATTAGATCAACAACAATCCACATTCACATTAAAGGACAACATTATGGGTTATTTCTGTACAGGTGCGGTAACATTTAGCCTGAAGGATATGGAGCATTAAAGCAGACAAAAAATATTAATACACATCATATTAAATAAAGTTCTTTGTTTTTCCATCTTGAATTTGGTTTTTTTACTACTCATTTTTGCTAATGTTTTTTTTTTTTTTTTACCTTTGTTTTGAACATGATAGGGGTAAGATTTGTCTCATAAATTTTAAATTACAGGGTTAAGATTTTTGAGAAAAATCTGAACCTTAAATAGAAATCTCAAAAATTCAAACTTGAAAAATACAGATTCAGTTTAAATTAGGTCAAAGTTGAAGTGTCTGGGATTCTCACTAAGTAAAGTAGAGGCTTTCAGAGAAATTAAAGTCTCTTTAACAAAGTCTTACAACTTTGTTTTCTGTGGGAACGTTCAAGGCATAGGTTGTGTCTGAAATCACATAATACCTTACTACACAGTAGACGAAAAACAGTACGCCAGAGGAGTAGTATGTCGAATTCTCAGTAGGTGAGAAACAGTAGGCGAGAAATACCTGGATGGCGTACTGCTACCGGCGAGATTTTGCAGTATGCAACTGATGGACACTATGCGAGTTAAAAATCCTATTATGCAACGGGACTGGTGCGGACGAGCTCAGAAAAGAAAAGCACGGAAGAGCGTGTTGACTCTTTTTAAGTATTAAACCTTGGTTAAACAGGACTTGTTTAACAATACCTGAATAAATTGTTAACTTGTCGAAGGTTTAAACAACAAAACAGTTGTCACAGTGTTTGAAACCTTTTTTTGTGATATCCATCATGTCTTAGCCGGCCAAGCTAATGGCAACAAATTTACTTCACCCTGTTAACACTTCCAACATTAAATTGCTAATTCGGTTAACTTTCCTGATGTGCATTTTGCAGTTAGTGCGGTTGCGTTAAGATTTTTGTATTTATGATGACATCGAAGGTCACATAATACCAACATGGCGGTTGTAGTATGTCTAGGATTGTAGTCATACTCCAGTATATGATTTCAGACGCAGCCATAATGTTTTTTGATTGCAATGAGCACAATGTTGTGCCACTGAAAGTCAAGGTACTGCGTAACCAGATGCCATAATCTTTTTGCCATAACCAGATGCCACAATTTGTAATCTTAAATTTGAATTTAAGATTTTAATTTTTGTTATGACCTATAGTATAATGCAGAATAATTCAAATATGCAAAAAAAAAAAATCATATTCAGTAACTATTTTCAGCTTTGATGCTCCATATAATTTAGACAAAATGTTACTATTGTACTGAAATTACCCATAATGCTCTTTAACCTGGATCTGGATTTTTCTGGAAAAAATTGTGCAGTTGATAGTTGATTTAGAAACCTTTCTGCTCTTTCTATGATATTAATACAACCTCATGAGATGTTGGTGATGGGTAGTACAGGACATAATTTCGGGTGTCCTGGCTGTGATGTAATATGTAGGAAATGCATCATGGGAAATCACACAGCTGTAATATTTACACACTTTGCCACATTTTTTTAATCTATTCTTTCATGTTGATATAGTGATTGATTGTGTTGCACCATTTTTAGCATCATGGGAAGGAATTCTAGTGGATATTTTGTGATATTTTGGTGCAAATTGATAGGACTTTGACTCGTTTTACATCACAAATAAAATATCTAATGGATTCCAATTTGTGCCCTGATGCTAGTGGATCAAATACACTGCAAATGTGTTTGTGTGTGGTTTTAATCAGCACTGATAGAGCAGGTACCATGTTGTATCCTGCTCAGTCGGCTCAGAAGCTCTCAGCTCCTGCGTTTCTGAGTCTTTTTTAATTGAACGCAGCTGAAGCGAGACAAGATGTGCAAATATAAGACATATGTTCTTCGCTCCTTATTTACTCTGCCTGCTGATTTTCTAATAACACCTTTTGTGTTTCGGTGCAGCTCGGACCGAGTGTCCCCCCCCACACACACACATCCTCATTCCGGGTTTGTCACGATAAAGCGACGTCGTTTAATTAAAATGTTTCAATGGGAGAATAACCTTGAAAAGGGTGCGTGATAGAAAGTAGCAAATAACAACGGGTGAAAATCTATTATCATCTGTAAATGTTGGAAATGTTTGTGCAGCCCGGTTGTGTGGTGTTGTCACAATCTGGACTGAATAAAAAATATATATATTTTTAAAGCTATAAGGACATTATGGACAAGTGCACATCATGTAAGGAATGATATTAAAAAACATGGGATTAATAAATAACTAAATGAAAGAATAAATAAATGAATATCATTTTATTTATTTTTGTTTGCTTAACTCTAACAGGACAAGTTTTGTTTATTATTAACAAAACCTTAATAATGTGACATGTGACCTTTCTTGAATGAATGAAATGTTTCTGTATAAGCTATCAGGACATTAGTAACAATATTTTTATGCCTATTTTGTAAACAAATAAAAAGATGCAAGTTTGCTAACCATTTACTCATACTCATAAAAAATGCTCTAATACGAACATCCGTGAAAGTATGGGTATGTCCCCTAGTAATAAATCATGTATATATCAGTATATTGTGTACATGAGTTTGGGCACTGGTAAAGACCCTGGCTCACTACACATTGGGACACTGATAACTCAATTTCCAGCAACATGACTATGTACTCACATTGTAAAACATCACCAAAAATGAAAAACTTAAATTATGTTATATAAATTTGTTAACTTAATTACACGCATTTCTGTCATGTTACGGCAAGTAGGATCGTAGGCAAGCTAGTGGATTTAAACAAACAAACAAACATTAAACACTTAAAAGTCATTAGACTCAAACAATCCATATAGAGAACATCAAATAAAGTTACAAACAACCTACTTACATTTGTAGACAAAGTTGGCTGAGAGTTCATCCTCCATTTTTTTCGAGCTGAAATGTTTCAGAAAATATGACAACATTTCCAATAAGGGAACATAGTGAGCATCAACGGTCCCTGGTAGTTGCGGTGCATTGTGGGATTTTTTAGGAAGCGAATGTTCCAGAGCACTGGAAGAATTTTGTGATTGAGACAGCCCTTAAAAATGTCTGACTCCCTGATCAGTGCCCTGACTACTGAATTAAGGAGCTGGTGAAGACAACCTATGTGACTTAAGGAGAGTGTATGTTGTCGCATTAATAAACAGATGATGCGAATGATGGTGATCTGCACGCCTATACCACTATTAATGTTCAAAGCAAAGCAAACTACAAACTGCAAAAATATCAGGAAGAGGAACTGCAGCATCTTCTTACAGTCCAAGTGATAAAACATCTTCATGGTGTTTGAATGGTGTCTTTAAGAGAGAGCGAGGACGACCCAACTGAACACGCAGAGCAGTATCAGAGAGCGTGGTCGTTAAAACTGAGCGCAAGGTGCCATGAATTGCGCACACACACACAAAGGTATTCACAAGTATATGGAGAAATCCCATTCTGCGAGCACTGAGCACTTTCTTTCACCAGTGTCCACACTGAATTAAGGCTCACTGTTTATTGCTCTGCACACTAAGCTCAGTCATCCTCACACTCTCTATTATTCACACTGTTTAAACACAACAACATCTTAAACATGAACATCAGCATGAGGAGTTCATCACTGACAGCACATGAGAGCAACCAACATAAACAGAGCTAAATAAAATATTCAGTGATGCAAACCAGTCTATGATAGAACATACTCTCATCTTTATTAACTCATTAAAACAACACCTCCTGAACTTCAACGAGTCTCACTAGAGCTACACGTGGACCCATGTCCTGTGGTCAGAATTGTGTCATGTTTGTTAGGACGCCAATACTTTTGAACACAGTTTTGGAAAAATTCAATTGTCCTTATATGTTTAAAGCCAAAACGTCACACGTTCGAATCACATATGTTATTCATTTTATATGCGTTTATCCTGTAATTTATCTTCATTTTCATGAAGAGTGCCAGTATTTCAAAAATCATTAAAGGTATCATTCAAATTCTGATTTAAATGCAGAGTTAAACATGGCCCTTTGTTTATTTTTTAATGGTAAGCAGATGAGTTTATATTATAACCGTTTTCATGTCACATCTCTACAGCCTGCTCACTTCCTTTGTCAATGTTCTTTGCCTTTAAAAAAAAAATTGTTACTTCCTCTCAGGATGTTGTGTCTAACTAGCCGCTAGAAAGAGATCGTCTCTCTAATCTTTATGCTTGACAGGAGAAAATATTTTCTTAAGGAGACAACATGCTCATTGTTGAGCCACCGAGACACACACACACACACACACACACACACACACACACACACACCCTTACTCAGGCATGACTAAAATGCTGCTGCTTTGCTAAATGGCTTAATGACTGTGACTGTGATTTGATAACATTTTCAAGGCAGATATCCATGTCGGAAGCGATACACAGCGGTCTGCACATCTGCTGTGTGTCGTCTGTACTTGCACTCGTTACGGTGAATAATTTAAATCACTACTGATGGACCAGTTAGTGCAACATTTATTCATTTGCCAGTCGCTTTTATTTAAAATAATTTGCAAATGAGGCAGAGCTCAATCATCAGAGCAAGTCAGGGTTAAACAATATGGGATTTGAATACATAACCATCTGGCTGTCCCATTAACCCCTAATGTAGCCATCATCCAAGATTTGATGTTTGACATTTGCTGCTTATTGCTTACAAGGAACGAGCTAATACAGCTACTAAGGAACAAGCAATGTCACTGAAAATCTTTAAATCTCAGCCATAAATCACATCCAGTTCTTTATGTCACATGGACAGTTTGGTATTTCTCCGCTCTCTTAGGCTCTGCCTCTTAAAATTTGAAGGTGGCATTATTAAGTGACGTTATTAAGTGATGTAAATGATGATGTGGGTCCTTCCAGGATTTTGCAAGTTTTTTGATTGCAGAAATTAACGTAAAATCAAACAAACTCTGCAATATTCAGAGGAGTTTGCAATTTTGGGCAGTTTTTTTGGGATTACAGATTTGGGCCAAGATGCGTCACGTGACATCATCATTTAGTGACGGCATTCACCCAAAGCCCTCTTCAATGCACATGCGTCAAACATGAGTACAGCTAAAAGGCCTCATTTACCAACAATTATCAGTGCAAAAGACTGTGCAAAACAATTCTGTGCGATTGCATTTTCTCCAATTCAGGTAGATTTTGGCAAAAAAAAACCCACAAAAAACTCTGCAAGTTGCATCGCAAATTTTGAAAAACACTGCAGCAAAATCAAGCATTTTTGGCCGCAACAAGCACAAAAACTCCTGAAATCCTGTATAGAATGTAAAATTCCTCTTTGTGGAATCAAATGTCAGACAACAAACACACCTTGGCTCATTAACTACATTTGAGGTACAACGACACTTTCAACGTTGCCTTTAAAGGTAAAAAAGAAATCATGAAAAAGAATTAGCGCTGTTGAATTCAGAATGCAATTCTAATACATTCTAGTTTCTATAGTAACAGCTCATTCACAGAGACTTGTACTGTGGATGCTCCACATAAACAGATTTTTAAAATCATTGATATGGTGAAGTGTTCTGTAAGAAGATGTTTATTCAACATTTATGGAAGGAGTCTCCAGTGTCAGTGCTTTGTAGCTTTGTAAGTTTTTCAAAATATATTTTGCAGTAGCAAGACAAGATGTGTTTATAATTTTTTTTTTGTCTAATTAGCTTCAAGATAGAGAAAAAAGAGAGACTGTTGAGGAAACAACTGTTTATCGCTGCTCTCTAACATAAGTGAGAACAGGAACACATTTCACAGAAAAACTATGACATCAGTCTTTAATAAATAAAAATGGTTGGTGATAACTGTAACTGTGCGCCATTGATTATTTTCATATAACTTTAACAAACATTTTACTCCTAGTTTTTATCTCTCTCTTTTTTTTTAAATAGGAGAAATTCAATTAACAGAACAAAAAAAAACAACACGCTGAATCTTTTATTTTCTTCAAATGAATAACACATGGATTGTGTCGGTTCTCACAAATGATCAGGACAATCCCATTTGAGCTGAGACAGGGGCCGTGACCTCCCTCTCTCTCTCTCTCTCTCACACACACACACACACACGCGCGTGCGCGCATTTCCATTCAAGCATTTAAGAAGTTCACATTGTGATAGTGAGTGACAGTCCTCTGTTTCCCCTCGATTACTGATTCAGCTCAGTCCATAGGGGGAAAGAGTGGGGTCTGAGGTATCTCCCTGCTCTATACAACACAACACTAACCATAACACACTAACACACACACACACACACACACACACACACACACACACATGCATTAGAACTGAGAACACACTCATGCATATGGAAATGAAACGCCCCATCATTCATATAACAGTCGATTAGCATGCTGTGATTAGAGATGGAGTATAGCCTTAAGCGTTGATGCTTTCTATCATTTCAATCAGTTTACTTAATGATAATTAATACTGTTTGTCACGTGATTTGCTGATTAATTTACTTATTTAAGATCACCAGCAAACATGTCAACCCTCTGGGATACTTTTTTCCTTTAACTTAAAGTCTTAGTTCTTAACGACATTTTTCCCTCAGTAATCAGATTTGCGTGTTGTTATTAGTCGTTATTAGACTCATTGTAATCTGAGTGCACCTGTGCGAGCTAATTAGCAGTGCTGCTATTTTGATTGAAGTCATTATTTCTTGCTTTAGAGCTTTAATAGTGAACTGAAGCATTGGTGCTGTGAGAGGACAAAAGGTGTAGAGTGGATTACTGTCAGAGTGAAGAGCGTGGGGAGAGAGAGAGAAAAAAAGAAAAACTTCTAATACATACAGATAGCTACAAAACCCCACCCCACCTCCCCCACACAAACAGCCAATGATGAGCAACTTTGCCCGCTTGGACTTTTTGTCTTTCCTCTACAGCTCACTAATAAACAAGATAAAAACTTCCATCATGAATTGAGGTCTAGTTTCTGTGACAGAAATGATGGTTATGATGATAACATGAAACATGAAACATAACAACTCTCAGGAAAAGTTCTGAAATATCGTAAAGCTGTAAGTTTATGTTTTCCACCATTTTCAGGAGTTTATACTTTGTTGCGGTTTCTCACTAACATGACAAGCTACATTGATTTTTTTTTTTTTTTAACTTCATGACAGAAAAAAGAGAGGCTGGTGAGGGAACAACTGTTTATAGCTGCTATAATGTACAGTGCCCTCCACTAATATTGGCACCCTATGAGCAAAGAAGGAAAAATGTAAAAATAGTTTTTTTTTTTATTATTGTTTAAAAAAAAATCACAAAATACTCTGCTCTCATGGATATCAATCAA
Source organism: Ictalurus furcatus (assembly GCF_023375685.1). Taxonomy (NCBI): domain Eukaryota; kingdom Metazoa; phylum Chordata; class Actinopteri; order Siluriformes; family Ictaluridae; genus Ictalurus; species Ictalurus furcatus. Next base: position 18,782,239 of record NC_071264.1, read on the forward strand.
TTGCAAACAAACACAGGTTTATTAAAAAAAAACTTGTTAAATATAGGTGTGCAACAATTGGCACCCTTTTAGTCAATACGTTGCCAAGATAACAAAGTCTTCTCCTGTAATGCCTGATGAGGTTGGAGAATACATGGGAAGGGATCTGAGACCATTCCTCCATACAGAATCTCTCCAGATCCTTCAAATTGGAAGGTCCATGCTGGTGGATTCTCCTCTTCAGGTCACTGCACAGGTTTTCTATTGGTTTCAAGTCAGGGGACTGGGATGGCCATGGCAGGACCTTGATTTTGTGGTCAGTAAACCATTTTTGTGGTTATTTTGATGATGTTTTGGATCATTGTCCTGCTGGAAGATCCAACCACAGCCCATTGTAAGCTTTCTGGCAGAGGCAGTCAGGTTTTCATTTAATATCTGTTGATATTTGATAGACTGTATGATGCCATGTATTCTAAGAAAATGTCCAGGTCCTCTGGCAGAAAAACAGCCTCAAAACATTAAAGAGCCACCACCATATTTAACCATGGCCATGAGGTACTTTTCCATATGGCTACCTCTCTGTGTGCACCAAAACCACCTCTTGTGTTTATTGCCAAAAAGCTCTATTTTGGTTTCATCTGACCATAGAACCCGATCCCATTTGAAGATCCAGTAGTGTCTGGCAAACTGAAGATGCTTGAGTTTATTTTTGGATGAGAGTAGAGGCTTTTTTCTTGAAACCCTTCCAAACAACTTGTGGTGATGTAGGTGACTTCAGATTGTTTTTGGACACTTTCTGACCCCAAGACTCAACTGTGATCCTTGGAGATTTTTTGGCCTCTTGAACCATTCTCTTCATAGTGCGTTGAGACATTATAGACACACGTCCAATTCCAGGTTGATTCATAACATTTCCATTTGACTGGAACTTTTTATTTATTGCCCTGATGGTGGAAATGGGCATTTTCAATGCTTGAGCTATTTTTTATATAGCCACTTCCCATTTTGTGAAGCTCAACAACCTTTTGCCGCACATCACAGCTATATTCCTTGGTCTTACTAATTGTTATGAATGACTAAAGAAATTTGGCCTATGTGTTATCTCATATTTATACCCCTGTGAAACAGGAAGTCATGGTTGAACAATTTCCTGTTCCTAGTCACCCAGGTGTACTAAAATAAAATGGGAATATACTTCAAATATATTTTTCTCATATGAATTCATAGGGGTGCCAATAATTGTTGCACCCATATTTAACAAAGATATTTTTTATAAACCTGTTATTTGTTTGCAATTGTTTGATATCCATGAGAGCAGAGTACTTTTGTGAATGTTTTAAAAGATCAAAATGTTAAACAAAGACAATTTTTCACAGCCTCCTTTGCTCATATTTACCAAGGGTGCCAATATTAGTGGAGGGCACTGTAAGTGAAAACAGAAACTAACTTTTTTGCAGATGTTTCACAGCATTCAGTGTAACTAAAAATGGATAAAAATATGATGGATCCTTCTTTAATAAATGAAATATTATACTCATTAACAAATTGCTATGGAATAAGAGGAATAAAGCACTTTGGGACATGCTGGTATAGGAAAATATTGTAGATATTCATTACATTCATTATTCAAAGTGTTTATCTGAAAATGATCTGATTTTTGTAATCTGTAGGAAGCTACAACTTAATAATTTTTATGTCATCTATACGGTTTAGCATAACGACAGAACTATATAAATAAATATACATATACTAAATATATATTGCAATATGTTGTCAAACCCTCAGAGTGAAGGATGAAAAGCATTCCTAAGATCTCCTTGTGCTGCGCATAATGAGTAATTAGGGGAAATAAATTCTGATGCTGATTGAAATTCTGAAGCATTTTTGTTAAACCTGTGTCTGTGTGTGTGCGCATACCAGTTGAATGCATGGATTCCCAAGGAGGTGGCCTTGAAAATTCATCCACCCCCCCCCCCCCTCTCCCCCTCTATATATCTCTCTCCCTATATATATATATATATATAAAACACAGTCACACAGTAATAATCTTATAACCAACATATTAAAATAATAATAATAGTAATAATAATAATAATAATAATAATAATAATGATCAGCTCCCAGAAAAAATCACATTGATATCACATGATGATAATATGTGATGTGATATTCAGCATCTGAATGTGAATGTAAACACATGACATCAAGTGAATATGTGACCACATGTCCTATAGGTGATGAAAAAGAATCATGTCTAAAAATCATGACCTTAAATGAATATTGTGTAAAAATAAAAATCACATGGGAAAATAAATGGATCATTTGAAATTATGAACATATGAAAATAAATTAATCATGCAGCAAAATTACATGTGCAATAAGTGAATCATGTGAAAATGAATCACGTGAAATTAAATAGAATTACATGTGAATTAATGAGGTCAAATTAGAATATGAGTGAATACATGAATATAAATGTATCACGTGAGAAAGAATCACATATGAGTCATGTAAAAATCACTTGAGAAGATAATCAAATGTGAAAAGAAATGAATCATTTAACAATCTACAGTAACACCTTGATAAATGACTCGTGTGTAAAAATCACGTGAACATAAAAAAACACGTGTGCCAATTTCACAGTATAAAACCACCTGTGTAAGTATCACATGTGAAATGAATGTGACTTTTCTGTCATTACGGTTACTTGTTATGTGAGATTCATTTTTATATTTATTCTTATATTACAATGTGATGGATTCTGTGCAAGTTTTTTCTAAAGAACATTTCCTTAACAAAAGCCATTCAAAGTGCTTTACATAAATAAAAGCAAGAATAATAAATATATAGACGAAATACCAGATATGAATAGATATAAGAGATATAAATAGGTAAAAATGTAAAATAAGTAAATAAATAAATACATTTTATCAGTATTTTTGATCAAAGTCTTCTTTGGCTGCTCTTTGAGAGCCCATTAGCTCAGGGCTGCTTTTGTTGCTCCTTTACAAAAGTGAACAAAAATGGCTTTAGATTTTCTGCTTTTTTATATAGTGGTTCAGAGACACAAAGAGAAGCGTGTTATTGTATTAGAAATAAAAGAACCATCTGTGCCAGAAAACAATGGCTTCAAATTATCTTTGAATGGCCGCCGAATAAAAAAAAAGGAAGATAAAGCTTTTATTTCCTTCTCATTATGTTTGGAGGAGAGGGGGTGGCAGTGCTGCTCTATCTAACTGACTTTTTTGTTGTTCTTGATGCATTCTTGCCCCTTTTTTTCAGATTGTATATGGACATAAAACGCCTTTTTCCCGTTGCAGATGCGCGCAGAGAGAGAATGAGAAAGCGAAAGAGAGAGAAGCGGAGAGAAGCGGAGAGAGAGCGGGCAGCGGAGCGCGGCTTGGCCGGGAGAGGAGCACCGGAGAGCGGCTACGGCTGACAGGATTCCCCGTTGCACTGGTGGAGGATGTTTAATGGATGCTCCGTGCTGACGGTAAAATATGCTAATTATATATAGGCTATATATGCGGAATATAACAAAGCGCATAGGCTACTACACTACTGAATATACATACAGCCGAATTAACGAATATAACATTTACTAATAAACATAATATACACTTCCTGTAAGCGCTGATTTCATTCTGTTATTTGGGAAAGTTGCTGATGTTTACTATAGCCTAACCTTTACTCTGTTTTATATTCCATACCGTTATGACATCCATATTGTGTAGATAATTGTAATAATATAATAAATAGCTTATGGCTCAAATAGGCTAACAATTAGAATTTCAATTGTAATTATTATTATTATAATTATACTGTGTTTCATCATTATTGCATTATATGTAAAATGCACTTCAGTTTACGTTACAGTAAAAAGGTAGGCCTATATATTAAGGAATATAGCCTAGAGGAAGTAGGGAGTTTAAATTAGCCTAAATAAATAAGAATTGCAAAGTGAGGTTTACAATTTAAAGGACATAAATGATAAGGCTATTAAATAAGACCACATAGCCTATATATTTTTCAAGTCCCTGTTTTACAGGCAAAGGAAAGTTGAAAAGTTTGAAGTTTGACCGGAAGTTTCAGTTAGCGCTTGAAGTGCCAGGAGGAGGGGCTTAATTTAATTGATTGAAACATTGAACTTCCTGTTTTCAATTAAATAGCCTACTCAAGTTAAAACCGCGCTGTAATGTACTAACAGAGCTTAATGCCTGTAGGAACAAATGTTTTATCACAACAAGACTTCAGCAGCATTATTATTATTATTTTATTTTAATTCTATAATATTCAGTAGGCTACATAAAATAATATAAAATAATATAATATAATATAATATAATATAATATAATATAATATATCACTCAAGGTTGTCATATTTGGTGAAATTTTATCCATCACTTTCCAACAATTTTATCATTGCTTTTCATCTTTCTGATTCAGCAGCACTGTTCAGATAACATTGTTTTAATTCATTTTATTATTTGTTTCTGCTCTTGAGCTGATGGATATCAACTATATTCGCTTCAGATGGACATATGGACAGAATTACAGAAATAACAAAAACGATTTCTTTACTTATAGAGCTGGTGTAAACAAATGATAAATGATCCTTTAAAAAAAAAAATACTCCCATAATCGTTGCACCACATACGTGTGATATATCGTTTAGAATTTATTTGCTGTTGTTTCAACATTATATATATAGTAAATAATTTTTTTATTTGATATTTTTCGAAGATTGCTATGTATTTGTGATGTTTTACGTACAGTTTATGGAAACAGATTTACTGCTGAGTCTGCAGTCAGCGCGACCCCTAGTGGACAATTATGTAGGCCTATCTGTAACACGCACACACACACACACACACACACACACACACACACTCAGTCTCTCATTTCCACCATTTTTTCTCTGAACTGCTGATTCCTTGTAGATTTATTGTATTAAAAATATTTTCAATTAGTTTCAATTAAAATATTTTACATGTGTACCTGACAGAAATATGTATATATATATATATATATATATATATATATATATATATATATATATATATATATTTATTTTTTTTTAACTTGTTTCTGACCTTTGTTTTATGTGTGTGTGTGTGTGTGTGTGTGTGTGTGTGTGTGTGTGTGTGTGTGTGTGTGTGAATTAGTACAACTCAGGCTAACAAGGACACACACTGTAAAAGTGATGCATAATCCCTGCTGGGGGTCACATTTCCATAAGCAGATTAGGAAAAGTTAGAGAGAGAGAGAGAGAGAGAGAGAGAGAGAGAGAGAGAGGAAGGTGTTTATACATGCATCATATACATTTAAACATAATGGCTTTGTGCATTGTTGTAGTTGTTGTAGTCTAGAGTCTCTGTAGTCTAGAGAGAGAGAGTTTGTGTGTGTGTGTGTGTGTGTGTGTGTGTGTGTGTGTGTGTGTGTGTGTGTGTGTGTGTAAACACATATCTATAGTACTGTGCAAGTCTTAGGCATGTGTAAACATATGCTTGAAAAGAAAAGTACTGAACTGAAACATTTTCTACGTTAAAAATATTTTATAAAGAGCAGTGAAATGTAATAATCTAAACAAAGTCAATATTTTGGTGTGATGAATCCGTCTTTAAAAATGCATCAGTAATCTCAGGTTCACAATGTGCATTTTTTTTTTTTTAAATGAAATTGACGTAAGTTTTTCTAAGAATCTTGGAGAATCTGCTGCAGTTCTTCTGGAGACTTGAACTGTCACACTGAAAATTGCTCTCTTACATACTATGTCACCTTCTTTACAGACACACAAGCATTGATATACAAACATTATTCTGTTTTACAATAAACATCTAAGGCAAAATGTGTATAAAAATAGGATGCCTAAGACTCTTGCTCAGTACTGTACTCACTCACTCACACACACACATATATATATATATATGTGTGTGTGTGTGTGTGTGTGTGAGTGAGTGAGTGAGTACAGTACTGAGCAAGAGTCTTAGGCATCCTCAGTACTGTACTCACTCACTCACACACACACATATATATATGTGTGTGTGTGTGTGTGTGTGTGTGTGTGTGAGTGAGTGAGTGAGTACAGTACTGAGCAAGAGTCTTAGGCATCCTATTTTTATACACATTTTGCCTTAGATGTTTATTGTAATATATATATATATATATATATATATATATATATATATATATATATATATATATATATATATATATATATATATATATATATAACACCACTGTCTCCATAAAAGCATATTGTTATAGAAAACCACACATACCTATGTTGCTGGTTTTGTTCAGGATTACTCTAGGGCTTGCAAATGGAGTTCCCTATACACACACACACACACACACACACACACACACACACACACACACACACACACATATATATATATATATATATATATATGTGTGTGTGTGTGTGTGTGTGTGTGTGTGTGTGTGTGTGTGTGTGTGTTCAAGTTTTTCCCTCTTCTTAGTATTGACTAATTCTTCATTGGTCATGGTAATGTTTTCCTGATCAAACACATTGTGTATTATTTAATTAACACATAAACACATGCAGATGATAAAGTGTGTTAATAAACTAGTGAAGAAGCAGAACTAAAAGTGATCATGTATGTATGTATATATATATATATATATATATATATATATATATATGTGTGTGTGTGTGTGTGTGTGTGTGTGTGTATAGGGAACTCCATTTGCAAGCCCTAGAGTAATCCTGAACAAAACCAGCAACATAGGTATGTGTGGTTTTCTATAACAATATGCTTTTATGGAGACAGTGGTGCAGCAGTTTCTTAGTGGTTTTCATGGACAGTTGAAACTGCAACAGTTTTGTACAATAAATAATAAATTGTCATTTTATTATAAACAGCAATCACACATCTTCAGTCGTGTAACTCAGACACATACATGATCACTTTTAGTTCTGCTTCTTCACTAGTTTATTAACTATAACACACTTTATCATCTGGATGTGTTTATGTGTTAATTAAATAATACACAATGTGTTTGATCAGGAAAACATTACCATGACCAATGCAGAATTAGTCAATACTAAAGAAGAAGGAAAAACTTGAACGGAATCATGTATTTATTATTATTATTATTATTGTATTGTTGCATTTTTGTGTGAACCCAGACAGAAGAGGGCGCTGTTGAAGCGTTTTATCAATTAAAAGTTCCTTACACATGCTTCTCTTAACAATAAGTCTGTTTTGCACGTCGAAATGTTTACTCTTAAGATTTACTAAGATTTTCCTCTTATGATTTTGGGTTTTACTGAGAATTATTTGCATACAAAGCAGTGCCCGTTTACATACAGACAACAGCATGATGCTATCTGGTCAGCCTAGGTTAATGTTAGATTAATTCCTACCTAGTTCCTAGTAGTGTGTGAAATAGTGTGTAGTGCGCAAAAGTAAGCGCACCTTGTGTCTAACATCCTGTCTTACTTATTTAGTTTAGCATCTTGAATTTTGGGGGGTGTTTTTGAAAAGCACAAACTTTTTTCTCTGCTTTTCTTTAATTCATTTGTTACTTTGTGGATAAATTAAATCCATACAACATAGATTCTTCCAGACTGCATGCAAGTCAATAGTCAATATACTTCTTACTCTGTCTTTTTTTGTCCTGCCTGATGTAGTGGCAACATCCAAAAGAAACAAAAAAAAAAAACTGCTTATTTTGTGATGATTGACATCAGAGTCGATCCAGGCGCACAAAAGAAGAAAATCCATGCACTACAAATACAAAACTGAGATAACGGAATGATAAAATAGATAACAGTCCATATTACAACATTAATGATATATAGGCCTATGATGTTACATGCAATGCAGGGATTTCCCGAAGCGATAGTATTTTAGACTGTTGGTGATTAAGATTAACTTGCAAATTTCTTGTTAGATGCCTTCTTTTAAAAAAGTTTGTGATTAGTCTCATAAATCATAAATAAGCATTTTACTTAAAACTTTGCTACACGTAGAATAAAATGTCTAAAAGTTCGCTTTTGTAAAAAACAACTGGACAACAGTTGTAGTAAAAGAGACCCCTAAAATATCAAACCTGTTAACATACAATGTCCTGGCATAAACCAAGGTTCATGTCGTCATAATTCCAAGTTTTCGGCAGATTTTCACTAAAATCTTTGCCATGATTAAACTCTGTGGTGAGTTAGTGCTGTGTATGCCTTACTGCCGAGCAGCAGAGTAGCCCCGCCCCTTTATGCTAATCAAACCCACCCAGGCGCGTTGTGATTGGCCAGGTGGAAACCCATTTATATTCGCTGTGACAGTCGCTCCATGAATGGTTGTCTATTAACTTGTTCAAAAAGTATCAGGAGTTGTCAAGGCTTCTGGTGTCGGAAGAGGGGAAAACGGAGGAGTTTTGATTTCTTTAAGACTCAGAAAGAAGTTTTGTGAGCGCGAGAGGACTTTTTACTGGGGCAAAAGAGAAAGAAGAGAGTGATTTTTTTTTACTCCGAAAGAGGTTGGAACTTTGTATTTTTTGTTTTTGTTTTATTTTTACTTTCGTTTGGTCGGTCGAGGAAGAGTTTTCCCCACACCGGCGTTTTAAATGTACAACATGATGGAGACCGAGTTGAAACCCAATCCCGGGGGTAATAACACCGGCACCGGGAACACCGGAGGCGGCACACCAGGGCAGAAGAACAGTCCGGAGCGCGTAAAGAGGCCCATGAACGCGTTCATGGTGTGGTCCCGCGGTCAACGGCGGAAAATGGCGCAAGAGAACCCGAAGATGCACAACTCGGAGATCAGTAAGAGGCTGGGCGCTGAGTGGAAGCTGCTGTCCGAGTCTGAGAAGCGGCCGTTCATCGACGAGGCCAAGCGGCTGCGCGCACTGCACATGAAGGAGCACCCGGACTACAAGTACCGACCGCGGCGGAAGACCAAGACTCTCATGAAGAAGGACAAGTACGCGCTGCCCGGCGGGCTCCTGGCACCGGGCGGCGGTGGCGGCGGAAACCTAGGTGGTAACGGCATGAGCGCCGGCGTGGGCTCGGGCCTCGGCGGCCTCGGCGTCAACCTCGGGGTCAATCAGAGGATGGACGCGTACGCGCACATGAACGGCTGCTGGAGCAACGGAGGCTACGGCATGATGCAGGAGCAACTGGGCTACGCGGCGGCGGCGAGTCCCATGCAGCAGCAGCAGCAGCAGCACCACGTCCACCGCTATGACATGAGCGCGCTGCAGCCGTACGGCTCCATGACGAGCGCGCAGACCTACATGAATGGCTCACCCACATACAGCATGTCGTCTTACCCGCAGCTCAGCTCCATGGGCTCGGCTGTGAAATCCGAGGCCAGCTCGAGTCCACCCGCCGTCACGTCCGCGTCGCACGTCAGAGCCGCCGCAGCACCCGCACCTGCACACGCACCGCCGCCGCCCTCGTGCCAAACCGGGGACCTGCGGGACATGATCAGCATGTATCTGCCCGGGGCGGAAGTGGCCGAGCAGACGGGCCAGAGCAGACTGCACCTGTCGCAGCACTACCAGAGTGCACCTGTGCACGCAACTACGATTAACGGCACCATCCCGTTATCGCACATGTAAATGAACTACTTTTTTTTTTCTTTTTTTTTTCTATCACACTGGACTCCTCTAGACTGGACTATATTAATTTTATTTTATTATTATTATTTTTTTTGTACAGAAATTTTTTTCTTGGTGAGGGAAACTTGTAAAGGACTCAAGGAAAAAAGAACACAAGCCTTTCTTTCTTTCGTTCTTTCTTTCGTTCTTTCTTACTTTCTTTCTTCCTTTCTTTCTTTCTTCCTTTCTTTCTTCCTTTCTATTTAAAGAAGAAACGGTAGGAACACCAAGCAAGTGTTTTTTAATTTTAATTTTTATTTTGTTTTATTAAAATCTATGAGTTTTTTTTGGAAATGAAAAATGGGAAGTGTGTGCGTGGGTTCGGGGGAAAGGGATAATAATCAATCAAATGTTTTATTATTGCAATCAACTTTTGTACAGTATTTATCAAAGAAACATAACAATCAGTTGTAATGTTTGTATAAACTACAGTAAAGAAGTTTTTTATTAAGAAAGATAATGACAGAATTGACACTTATCATGCTCCAAACTGTGCAAAAAAAGAAGACAAAACAAAGTTGAAGTAAAGAGCAGGTCAAAATGTTTCACTTTGAGGGTTAAATATTACTAAACCATTTTAATTTAGTTTCAGATGATAAGCGCGTTAATTTATATCCTTTTGTTTAATCTCCAACCCTCCATCTGTTAGAGCTATCAAGTTTGTGTTCTTTATTTTCTCATGGTTTTGTACATTTTCTGTATATTTTACTGTGAGTTTTTATTTTTAAAAAATATTTTCCGTAGTTGTATTTTAAAGAATTGTGGCCTGTAGGCAAATGCCAAACACGCGACATGTACATATCTGAACTAATAGCGACATAACAGTTACAATTTCAGCTGAGTTTTTTTTTTCAATATGCAGTTTGAAATGAATAAATTTTTGAAATTTGGATATTTGAAATTGTTTCGGGTTTTGATTTGATTTCTCCTTTAAGTTGTCATGTTTGGTTTTCTCATCTACTGTCCATTATACACTTAAACTTACTATTAATTCTTGACAGTCATTTTAAAAAAAAGCATTAACACTAAACTTGACCAAAAAAGTGTAAACGAATTAGATATTTGCTGTGTTTATTTAATAATACTGATATTTTTTAATTTTCTAATGAGCTTTTGTGCAAACTCTTGATTGCAGCACGCTGACAGTAAGTATTTATTTCACAAAATTCCTCTTTAAACTTGTGTGTTGGTGCGCGTGCATGTTTGTTAACTGACTGACATCATGTGCTAAAGTTGAAATTGAGAAAACTTTTTTCTTACACTATTTTTGTTTTTATTTTGTTTAAGGACTGTGAGTGATTGCAGCGCTTAAAAGTTTTTGCGAAGAATAGAAAACATTGAAGACGCGCGAGACCAGGTAGACGTTCATTTGTTTAATTTAACATATCTATAATCAGGTTATGATTTAAAAATTTTAAATATATGCGTTGAAATGTTGCTTGATCGGATGAATCAAATTCACGATCATTATAATTGATCAGATTCATTTTGCACATGCAGATGGTCGACCAAATTATTATTATTATTATTATTATTATTATTATTATTATTATTATTATTATTATTAATAATAATAATAATAATAATAATAAAATAAAGCTTTTTGAGAGGGTTAATGTAAGGCATCTTTAAAATAGACATCAAGTTTAATCTGATTTGA